>NC_064868.1:35379938-35567571 GCF_024139225.1 Suncus etruscus
CGATGCAGAGAAGGTGTTTGACAAAATCCAACACCCTTTCATGTTGAAAACATTCAGCAAAATAGGGTTAGAGGGAACCTTCCTCAAGATAGTTAAAGCTATCTATGAAAAGCCCACAACCAAAATTATCCTTTTTTTATTTAAACACCTTGATTACATACATGATTGTGTTTGGGTTTCAGTCATGTAAAGAACACCACCCATCACGAGTGCAACATTCCCATCACCAAAGTCCCAAGTCTCCCTCCTCCCCACCCAACCCCCGCCTGTATTCTAAACAGGCTCTCCATTTCCCACATACATTCTCATTATTAGGACAGTTCAAATTGTAGTTATTTCTCTAACTAAACTCATCACTCTTTGTGGTGATCTTCCTGAGGTGAGCTGGAACTTCCAGCTCTTTTCTCTTTTGTGTCTAAAAATTATTATTGCAAGAATGTCTTTCATATTTTTAAAACACATAGATGAATGAGACCATTCTGCGTTTTTCTCTCTCTCTCTCTGACTTATTTCACTCAGCATAATAGACACCGTGTACATCCATGTATAGGAAAATTTCATGACTTCATCTCTCCTGGCAGCTGCATAATATTCCATTGTGTATATGTACCACAGTTTCTTTAGCCATTCGTCTGTTGAAGGGCATCTTGGTTGTTTCCAGAGTCTTGCTATGGTAAATATTGCTGCAATGAATATAGGTGTAAGGAAGGGTTTTTGTATTTTATATTTGTGTTCCTAGGGTATATTCCTAGGAGTGATTTAGCTGGATCGTATGGGAGCTCGATTTCCAGTTTTTGGAGGAATCTCCATATCGCTTTCCATAAAGGTTGAACTAGACCGCATTCCCACCAGCAGTGGATAAGAGTTCCTTTCTCTCCACATCCCCGCCAACACTGTTTATTCTCATTCTTTGTGATGTGTGCCATTCTCTGTGGTGTGAGGTGGTATCTCATTGTTGTTTTGATTTGCATCTCCCTGATGATGAGTGATGTGGAGCACTTTTTCATGTGTCTTTTGGCCATTTGTATTTCTTCTTTGTCAAAGTGTCTGTTCATTTCTTCTCCCATTTTTTGATGTGATTAGATGTTTTTTTTCTTGTAAAGTTCTGTCAGTGCCTTGTATATTTTGGAGATTAGCCCCTTATCTGATGGGTACTGGGGGAATAGTTTCTCCCACTTAGTGTGTGGCTCTTGTATCCTGGGCACTATTTCCTTTGAGGTGCAGAAGCTTCTCAGCTTAATATATTCCCATCTGTTAATCTCTGCTTTCACTTACTTGGAGACTGCAGTTTCCTCCTTGAAGATGCCTGTAATGTCCTGGAGTGTTTTGCCTATGTGCTGTTCTATATATCTTATAGTTTAGGGGTGGATATTGAGGTCTTTAATCCATTTGGATTTTACCTTCGTACATGATGTTAGCTGGGGGTCTAAGTTCAATTATTAGCAAGTGGCTGTCCAATTGTGCCAACACCACTTGTTGAAGAGGCTTTCCCTGCTCCATTTAGGATTTCCTGCTCCTTTATCAAAAATTAGGTGATTGTATGTCTGGGGAACATTCTGTGAGTATTCAAGCATATTCCACTGATCTGAGGGCCTGTCCTTATTCCAAAACCATGCTGTTTTGATAACTATTGCTTTGTAGTACAGTTTAAAGATGGGGAAAGTAATTCCTCCCATGTTCTTTTTTCCAAAGATTGCTTTAGCTAATCGAGAGTGTTCATTTTTCCAAATGAATTTCAAAATTGCCTGATCCACTTCTTTGAAGACTGTCATGAGTATCTTTTGAGGGATAGCATTAAATCTGTTTCCGTGTGTCCTCTCTTATTTCCTGAAGCAGAGTTTTATAGTTTTCTTTGTATAGGTACTTCACATTTTTAGTCAAGTTGATTCCAAGATATTTGAGTTTGTGTGGCACTATTGTGAATGGGGTTGTTTTCTTAATGTCAATTTCATCCTTAGTACTATTGGTGTATAGAAAGGCCATTGATTTTTGTGTGTTAGTTTTGTATCCTGCCACTTTGCTATATGAGTCTATTGTTTCTAGAAGCTTTTTGGTAGAGTCTTTAGGGTTTTCTAAGTAGAGTATCATGTCATCTGCAAACAGTGTGAGCTTGACTTCTTCCTTTCCTATCTGGATTCCCTTGATATCTTTTTCTTGCCTAATCGCTATAGCAAGTACTTCCAGTGCTATGTTGAATAGGAGTGGTGAGAGAGGACAGCCTTGTCTTGTGCCAGAATTTAGAGGGAAGGCTATTAGTTTTTCTCTATTCAAGATATTATTTGCCACTGGCTTGTGGTAGATGGCCTTAACTATATTGAGAAAGGTTCCTTCCATTCCCATCTTGCTGAGAGTTTTGATCAAGAATGGGTGTTGGACCTTATCAAATGCTTTCTCTGCATATATTGATATGATCATGTGGTTTTAATTTTTCTTGTTATTGATGTTGTGTGTTGATAGATTTACGGATGTTAAACCATCCTTGCATTCCTGGGATGAAACCTACTTGATCATAGTGGATAATCTTCTTAATGAGGCATTGAATCCTATTTGCCAGGATTTTGTTGAGGATCTTTGCATCTGCATTCATCAGCGATATTGGTCTGTAATTTTCTTTGTTTGTAGCATCTTTGTCTGGTTTAGGTATCAAGGTGATGTTGGCTTCATAAAAGCTATTTGGCAGTTTTTCTGTTTTTTCGATTTCATGGAAGAGTCTTGCCAGGATTGGTAGTTGTTCCTCTTGTAGGTTTGAAAGAATTCATTAGTAAATCCATCTTGGCCTGGGCTTTTGTTTTTGGGCAGTTTTTTTTACTGTATTAATTTCCTTAATAGTGATGGGTGTGTTTAGATATGCTACATCCTGTTCCTTCAACTGTGGAAGATTATAAGATTCCAAGAATTTATCCATTTCTTCCAGGTTCTCATATTTAGTGGCGTAGAGTTTCTCAAAGTAGTTTCTGATTACCCTTTGAATCTCTGTCATATCAGTAGTGATCTCTCCTTTTTCATTCCTAATACGAGTTATCAAGTGTCTCTCTATCAATCTTGTTTATTTTTTCAAAGATCCAACTTCTGGTTTCGTTGATCTTTCGGATTGTTTATTGGGTTTCCACTTCGTTGATTTCTGCTTTCAGCTTTGTTATTTCCTTTTGTATCCCTATTTTTGGGTCCTTTAGTTGAGCACTTTCTAGTTCTATTAGCTGTGTCATTAAGCTACTCAGGTAAGCTCCATCTTCCTTCCTGATGTGTGCTTGCAAAGCTATAAATTTTCCTCTCAGTACTGCTTTTGCTGTGTACCATAAGTTCTGATAGTTTGTGTCTTTATTGTCATTTGTTTCCAGGAACCTTTTGATTTCCTCCTTGATTTCATCTCAGACCCACTGGTTATTGAGTATGAGGCTGTTTAACTTCCAGGTGTTAAAGTTTTTCTTCTGAGTCTATGGGGTCCTGTAAGCCTCCCGGGGGGGTCCCGGCCAGCGGGAATCGGCTGGGAGGCTCTCGGACTTCCGCACCTTTATTTGGCTGGGTTAGAAGAATAACCACACCTGTAAAAAATCTGAGAGAGGTTAGTAATAATGACCCAGGCGATATAACCGGTCTAAGGCAATCTTTATTGGAGTCCAGCATCTCTTATATAGAGGAGGAGAAATGGGCAGGTAAAAAGAGGTGTGAATCATACATTTTGGCGCGAAAGCCATGAGACAAAGGCAGTAAATCGTCTTCCAGAGGGGAGGGAGAAGGAGTGACAATTTTACAATCATTCCCAAGTCAGCAGCTTTCAAAGGATTGCCCTATGACCCTAAAGTGGGGTCTGCAACTCACAATCCGGAACTATCAGCAGTTTGTGATGGGGCAAGTTTTGTAGCATAGTCATTAACTCCGGAATGAAGTTAAAGGGAGTAGCCTAAATCTGGGAATGGTATCGGGGTGTTACTTTCTCTCCGGGGCTTCAAAGAGAATATCCTGCAGCTGCAAAATACCTTTCCTGTTAGCTCAAGGACGCACAGCAGAAACTGCACGTAGGCAGCTTTTAGATGAAAAAAGCTGCATAAAGACAGAAGACAGAAAAATTGATCTCTGACAGGACACTGTCTCCAACATGAGTCCCTTTGGAATTCACAAATAATTTCAGAGCCTTGTGGTCAGCGAAGGTAGTCTGCAAAATTTATATTTTCTTGATATTATGGAGGTATGTTTTATGTGCCAGCATGTAGTCTATCCTGGAGAGTGTCCCATGTACATTGGAGAAGAATGTGTATCCAGGATTCTGGGGATGGAGTGTCCTATATATATACACTAGGCCTCTTTCTTCCATTTCTCTCCTCAGGTCTAGTATATTCTTGTTGGGTTTCAGTCTGGTTGACCTATCCAGTGTTCACAAAGCCGTGTTAAGGGCCCCCACAATTATTGTGTTGTTATTGATATTATTTTTCAGATTTGTCAACAGTTGTATTAAATATTTTGCTGGCCCCCTCATTCGGTGTATATATGTTTAGGAGAGTTAATTCTTCCTGCTCTACGTACCCCTTGATTAACATAAAATGTCCATCTTTGTCCCTTACAACCTTCCTGAGTATAAAGTTTGCATTATCTGATATTAGTATGGCCACTTCAGCTTTTTTATGGGTGTTGTTTGCTTGGATAATTTTTCTCCAGCCTTTTATTTTGAGTCTATGTTTGTTCTGCCTATTCAGGTGAGTTTCTTGTAGGCAGCAGAAGGTTGGATTGAGTTTTTTGATCTATTTAGCCACTCTGTGTCTCTTGACTGGTGCATTTAGTCCATTGACATTGAGATAAAGAATTGTCCTGGAATTTAATGCCATCTTTATATCAAAATTTGCTGTGTCTTTTGGTTAGTCTTGTTTTAAATTAGGTCTTTCAGTTTTTCTCTTAAGACTGGTTTTGTGTCTGTAAGGTTTCTGAGCTGTTTTTTGTCTGTGAAACCATGTATTCTTCCATCAAACCAGAAAGTGAGTTTTGCTGGGTATAGTATTCTGGGTGAAGCATTCATTTCATTTATTCTTGTCACAATATACCACCATTGCTTTCTGGCATTTAGTGTCTCTGGTGACAGGTCTGCTGTAAATCTCAAGGGTGCTTGCTTGAACGTAATTTCCCCTTTTGATCTTGCTGTTTTTAGAATTCTGTCTCTATCTGTGGGATTTGTCATTGTGACTAGGATGTGTCTTGGGGTGGTTTTTCTGGGGTCTCTTTTGGTTGGTACTCTTCGAACATGCAGGTTTTGATCACATATATTCTTTAGCTCTGAAAGTTTCTCTTTAATGATGTTCTTGACCGTTGATTCTTCCTGGAAATTTTCTTCCTGGGTCTCTGGGACTCCAATGATTCTTAAGTTGTTTCTGTTGAGCTTATCATAGACTTCTATTTTCATCTGTTCCCATTCTTTGACTAATTTTTCCATTGTCTGCTCATTTGCTTTAAGTTTTTTGTTCAATCTCTCCTGCTGTATGGAATTGTTATGTATCTCATTTTCCACAGCACCAAGTCTATTCTCAGCTTCTGATACCCTGTCCCAGAGCTTATCCATTTTGTCATTCCCTTCGTTTACTGACTTTTTCAGGCCTGTTATTTGACATGTTATTTCAGTTTGAAGTTTTGTGATTTCTGTCTTCATATTTTCTTGGTTCTTATTAGTGTTCTATTCAACTCTATCCATGGTTTCTTTGAGTTCTTTGAGCATCTTCCATATTGCTAGTCTAAAGTCCTTATCTGAGAGTTTATTAGTTGGTTGGTCATTATCTGGTCCTCAGAATTGTCATCTTCATTCTCTATGGCTGATGCTGGCCTGCATTGTTTCCCCATTGTCACACTTGTGTTGTGGGTTTTTCTACATGTTGTGGTTTTATTCATTGGCTATATGATGCAGGCAGCACACTCCTCTGGCTCCGCCCTTTCTGGATGGGCTGACTAGCCTCTAAGGGAGGGGAGTCCTTTGTGGATGAGGCCTCACACTGGATCAAATCTTAGGCCCGAGCATGGAACAGAAAATACAGTCTGGAGAGAAATGCTTGCTTCTGTGATATAGCACAGTTTTTAGTGTGATTTTTTTCTTCTTGTTGCGATGGTGTTCTTTTCTTAGAAAGAGCGCTCGGCCGCGTAGCAAAGCGAAGCTAAGTGCTCTGCTGGAGCCTCTTTTTGCCGCACTCCCAAGAGTTTCATGGAAGAGGACAGTAGACAGACATTTACAGGTAGCACTCACAGTTTTTCACAGTTGGGCCCCACTGGGCAGGCGTAGTTTCATGGATTTTCCCCGCCTGATGTCCCAAACAGGGGACCCAGCTTCTGCAAAAGCTTGCCTGTTTTTGTGTTCTGGAATCCCGCCCTGAAATGGCCTCTGGGAGAGCGAGTTTTCTGGAGCCTCTTTTCACCCCACTCCCAAGAGTTTTATGCAAGAGGACAGTAGACAGACATTTACAGGTAGCACTCACAATTTTTCACAGTTGGGCCCCACTGGGCAGGCGTAGTTTCATGGATTTTCTCCGCTTGATGTCCCAAACATGGGACCTGGCTTCTGCAAAAGCGTGCCGGTTTTTTCCAATATTATCCTTAATGGTGAAAAACTAAAAGCATTTCCACTAAACTCAGGAACTAGGCAAATCTGTCCACTCTATCCACTCTTATTCAATATAATCTTAGTTTTCCTTGCAATAGCAATCTGACAAGAGACCGGAATCAAAGGAATTCAAATTGGGAAAGAGGAACTCAAACTATCTCTTTTTAAGATGATATGATGATATATATCGAAAACCCTAAAGAGTACACAGTAAAACTCCTAGAAACAATTAACCAATACAGCAAAGTGGCTGGCTACAAAGTCAATAAACAAAAGACAGTGGCATTTCTCTACACAAATAATAAATTTGAGGAGAGAGATCAAAAATACAACTACATTGAAAATAGTATCAAAATATATAAAGTACCTAGGAATCAACCTTACAAGGGAACTGAAAGACCTATACCAGGGAAACTTCAAAACACTCCAGAAAGAAATTGAAGAGGATCTAAGGAAATGGAAGAACATTCCATGCTCATGGATAGGTAGAATCAACATAGTCAAAATAACTATCCTACCAAAACTACTATATAAATTCAATGCATTCCCAATACAAATTCAGACATAATTCTTGAAAGAATTAGAACAATCAATCATGAAATTCATCTGTAACCACAAAAGACCCAGGATAGCCAATAAAAAACAAGAAGCTGGGTGGCATCTCACTACCTAACCTGAACCTATACTATAAAGCCATAGTGATCAAAACAGCATGGTATTGGTACAAGGACAGAACCTCAGACCAGTGGGTTAGAACAGAATTTCCAGACTTAAACCCCAGATATACAGTCAACTAATATTTGACAAAAGAGCCAAGAACTTAAAATGGAACAAAGAAAGTCTTTTCAACAAATAGTGTTGGTACAACTGGAAAACCACATGTAAGAAATTCAAAATTGACCCATACCTCCCTCCTTATACAAAAGTCAACTCAAAATGGATCAAAGACCTCGAAATTAGACCTGAATCTATAAAATTTATAGAGAATAAAATAGGTGGAACACTTGAAGACCTATATATCAAAAAGGTCTTCGAGGATGGAGCACCAATAGCAAGAACTTTAGCATTAAACATAAACAAATGGGACTACATCAAATTAAAAACCTTCTGCATGGCAAAAGAAACCCTACATAACACAAGAAGACAGTTAACGGACTGGGAAAAAAATCTTTTCACCCAACATACCAGATAAAGGGCTTATATCCAGAATATACAAAACACTCAGAAAGCTGAGCCCCCCAAAACCAATTAAAGCCATAAAAAATGGGAAGACGAAATGAATACACTTCTCAGAGGAAGACCGAAAAATGGCCAAAAAATACATAAAAACATGTTCACCTTCACTCATCATCATAGAAATCCAAATCAAAACAACAATGAGGTATCACCTTATACCAGTGAGAATGGCTCACATCAAAAATAATGGAAACAACCCTGTTGGCGGAATGTGATATGAAAGGCACTCTCATCCACTGCTGATGGGAATGCCTCTAGTTCAACACCTATGGAGAACAGTCTGGACAATGCTCAAGGAACTCAGAATTGAGCTGCCATTTGACCCAGCAATTGCTCTCCTAGGTATCTACCCCCAAGTCGGAAGGACATTCATCCCAAAGTATGTGTGCACCCCACTATTTATCGCAGCACTCAGTATAATAGCCAAGTCTTGGAACCAACCTCGATGTCCAACAACAGATGAGTAGATCATTAAGATGTGGAATCTATACACAATGGAATACTATATAGCAGTCAGAAATGATATAGTCATGGAGTTTGCAGCAACATGGATAGACCTAGAACATATTATATTAAACAAAGTAAGTCAGAAGACAAAAGATAAACACAGAATGATAGCACTATTATGAAGCACCTAGAACATACATCCTACATACAACTAATACTCAACAATCAAATAACAGGGTTTAACAAGGTAGAAACTCCAAACACTGTAACAGTCAACATACACCGGGGAGCTGAGCCCAAAATACATGAAAGAACAACACAAACTCTTGACTACACATTATACCACAAAGAAACCAGCAACAGCAGAAGCAGCAGCACAGAGAGAACAGGTATGTAATCAGCCTTCTACTACAAAGGCCCATAATAATCCCTTAGGGATCTTATACAGGATTACAGGTAAAGAATACCACGGGAAATCACTGACTCCAACCGGAACATCTCATAACAATATGTTTTAATGCCTTAGTCTTACGATATTTAAAATAACCTCTCAGCTTTTCTGTTCACAGGCGTTCTTGGATACAAAGGGTGGAAAAACTAAGATGGCATCTCGGGGCCCAGTCACACGATACCATACCCAGCTTGCACTAAAAGAATGTACTGAGAAAACTCTTTAACATACATTTTATATCTAGGTTATACCTTCTTTTAGGACTTGAAGCACGGGACCAGCCAGACCTCCGAAGCAGAAACTGTGACCTACAGAATTATTCTACAGGCCCTTCTCATTGAACATATTCAAGCAAACTAGCATTCCCTTGCCCTTTTCTCCTTTCTTCTCACTACTTTATTTTTCTTTTCTTTTTCTTCTTTCTGTCTTATTCTCTATTTCTTTTTAATGTATTTTCTCTTCTCTTCTTTCCTGCCCCTTACATATACATTTCCCTTCCCTCCCTTTGGAAATCCAACTATCCCTTCATCCGTGAATCCCATCTAGATTTCCCACTTTATTAAAACTCTTCATCCTCAGTTCTTAATCTGTTAGGCATCAAGACTGACCTCCTACCCCAATAAACCAGTACCCAGCACCCAAGCAAAGGGGCACCAAGTTAAATGCACACCTTGTCCCTGGCAAGAAAAGGCAACCAACTCCCCTGCTGACTCATGCTGCGTGGCCCTTCTTACCAACTCTTCTGAATGTGGACTGTTACTTGAAACTGGACTTAGCTCTAAAAGTATCCCCAAAGCAAGAACTCTTCCCAAGACCTCCCTGCCACAAAGCGTTTGCCAATCTCAAGAAGGTCAGGGTGTGTGATGAAAAGGCGTCCAGAAACCCACACACCACAAGAAAATCTCAAAAGACAATGGGGAAACCTATAGTTCCATCATAAGTATAAGACCTGTATTGCACTACCTCTTTACCTGCTATTCCCCAAATGTAAGATAGGCTCTTGCACCATCTTGTTCCTTTAATTACTTTGTTATTTCATTTTTTAAATTTTTGTTCCTTATATATGTGTGTGTGTGAGCACATATATTTTTATTTTTATTTTTATCTTTTTTGGGTGTGTGACCTGTTTCCGTTTTCTTTTTTTTTTTCCATCCCCAAATGCACTGGCAATATAATGTAGCACCATTTCCCCCTGCAAAGACACACTAAAAAAGGGAAAATCTTACATATAAAAACGAGCTCTTATCTACTAAAGATAAGAACTCATACTTGTTTACAATACAGAGACATCTCCCACCTTAAAAACATGTCACGTGGACCCAACTTAGACCCTAGGTGATCAGACACCATCCAGCCAGCCTAGAACCTTGGATCCCAGACATAGAAATGACACAGTTCTTCACGACAGCTACAGGAAACAAATCCCATCCGGGACATCCTCAATACTGCTCGGACACCAACAAATGCCAGCTCTAATACGATATCCTGACAACGAGGAAAATGGGAACAACTTGACCTACGAGAAGGTTATCCTACCCTTCCAGCTGACGATAATACAAAATCAGAAGACTTGTCACCCTTTGGTTATTCCAAAAGACAAGAGCACAATTTACAGATGACTGGCTGATAGAACCATGACCGGACTGTATGTATCCTGTGACCAATAAAAAGCCTTAATCTAGGGTTTGAGCTATGACCTGCACAACAATCATGATCTCCAGTTTCAAAGGTCCATCTGAGACAATTGCAACAGAATGGGTCTTCTAGGAACACAATGAAAGATGCTATTATAGGCTCCATCCTAATATTACTGCAAAGCGCAAGACCACCAAACACAGAAGACCGATTAAAATGACACTGAGGGAGCAGAACTTCTAGAACCACAAAGAAAAACTTCATCATAAGTTCCACCCCTTGACCTGTGCAGATACTGAGATCTCTAGATACAGAGATCTGATCTTATCACCCAGGACGAAGCAGAAGTCTTCCAAATATCACGAAAGCACCAAGGAAATAGTAAATGAATCTGAACGGAGTCTATAGTTTATCCCATGACAATGTAATCCAAAGGTGGAGAAATCCTGTATCTCTTAGGCAAAGGGAAATTCCTTTTCGAATGACCCCAATATTTACTGTGCCTGTGCAGGAGGGAAAAGAAAAAAAAACACAAAACAATTTTTATATCTATCTAGGGTTTGTCTATTTCTTTGTTTTGGTATGGTTACTCAAGTTGTTGTCTCCATTTATATTTATTTATTTTCTTCTTTTCTTTTTCTTTAGGTGATATGTCATGTTATTTATCTCAAGACCATGGCTTTTATTTGATGCTTATCTTTATGTTGGAGTGCTCACTGGATATTTTGACACTACTTTTTGTACTGTTGAGGTGTTTCACCTTCTTTTCCCCTTCGTCTCTCAAACCAATGATGAGAGCCTCTAGAAGGACTCCGCCCATTTTCAACATATTTAACTTTTTTACCCCAGTTTATCACTTTTCTCTTCTTCAAACAAAACCACATAACTGGAATTATCTAGTACCGCCTCCCAGTTAGAGGAGGAAACAAAGGAGGTACCAAGATCAAAACAGGCGTAGGACCACTAAATAGTAAGCTAGGCTCAGAGGGACCACGTATTCTAGCAGCCCTGGGGGTGAGGGAGGAGGATATGGGAGGTAGGGTGGGAACGGAGGTGTAGGGAAGATAATTCGGTGATGGGAATCCCCCTGATATTATGTTAATATGTACCTAAATACTATTGTCAACAATATGTAAGCCACTATGATCAAAATAAAAATTATATTTAAAAAAGAGAAAAAAGAGTTCCTTTCTCTCCACATCCCCTCCAGCACTGGTTTTTCTCGTTCTTTGTGATGTGTGCCAATCTCTGTTGTGTGAGGTGGTATCTCATCATTGTTTTGATTTGCATCTCCGTGATGATTAGTGATGAGGAGCATTTTTTCATCTGTCTTTTGGTCATTTGTATTTCTTTTTTTTATCAAAGTGTCTGTTCACTTCTCCCCATTTTTTGACGAGATCAGATTTTTTTCAGTAAAGTTCTGTCAGTGCCCTGTATATTTTGAATATTAGCCCCTTATCTGATGGGTATTGGGTGAATAGTTTCTTCCACTCAGTGGGTGGCTCTTGTATCCTGGGCACTATTTCTTTTGAGGTGCAGAATCTTCTCAGCTTAATGTATTCCCATCTGTTGATCTCTGCTTCCACTTTTTTGGAAAGTGCAGTTTCCTCCTTGAAGATGCCTTTAGTCTCAATGTCATGGAATGTTTTACCTACGTGTTGTTCCATATACCTTATGGTATCCGGTCTGATATCAAGGTCTTTAATCCATTTGGATTTTACCTTTCTACATGGTGTTAACTGGGGGGTCTATGTTCACTTTTTTGCAAGTGGCTAACCAGTTCTGCTAGTACCAAATGTTGAACAGGTTTTCCCTGCTCCACTTAGGATTTTTTGCTCCTTTGTCTAAAATTAGGTGTTTATATATCTAGGGAATGTTCTCTGAGAACTCAAGCCTATTCCATTGATCTGTCTTTATTTCAATACTGTGCTGTTTTGATAAGTATTGCTTTATAGTACAGTTTAAAGTTGGGAAAAGTAATGCTTCCCATTTTCCTTTTTCCTAGGAGTGCTTTAGCTATTCGAGGATATTTATTGTTCTAGATAAACTTCATGAATATTTGACCCACTTTGAAGAATGTCATGGGTGACTTTAGAGGGATCACATTAAATCTGTATAATGCTTTGGGGAGTATTGCCATTTTAATGATGTTAATCCTGCCAATCCATGAACACTGTATTTGTTTCCATTTCCGTGTGTCCTCTCATTTCTTGGAGCAGGGCTTTATAGTTTTCTTTGTATAGGTCCTTTACATCTTTGGTCAATTGGACTCCAAGATATTTGAGTTTGTGTGGCACTAATGTGAATGGGATTGCCTTTTTTACATTAATCTCTTCCCTATCATTATTGGTGCATAAAAAGGCCATTAATTTATGTGTTTTAATTTTGTAGCCTGCCACTTTGCTATATGAGTCTATTGTTTCTAGAAGCTTTTTGGTAGAGTTTTAAGGGTTTTCTAAGTAGAGTATCATGTCATCTGCAAACAGTGTGAGCTTGAATTCTTCCTTTCCTATCTGGGTTCACTTTGTATCTTTTTCTCGCCTGATTTCTATAGCAAGCATTTCCAGTACTATGTAGAAGAGGAGTGGTGAGAGCGAGAGTCTTGTCTTGTACCAGATTTAGAGAAAAGGCTTTTAGTTTTTCTCCATTGAGGATAATATTTGCCATTGGCTTGTGGTATATGGCTTCAACTAGATTGAGCAAGGTTCCTTCCATTCCCATCTTGCTGAGAGTTTTGATCAAGAATGGGTGTTAGACCTTATCAAATGCATTCTCTGCGTCTATTGATATGATCATGAGATTTTTATTTTTCTTCTTGTTGATGTTTGTGTTATGTTGATAGATTTATGGATGTTAAACCATCCTTGCATTCCTGGGATGAAATCTAATTGGTCATAATGTATGATCTTCTTGATGATGCATTGGATCCTATTTGCCAGGATATTGTTCAAGACCTTTGCATCTGCACTCATCAGTGATATTGGTCTATAATTTTCTTTCTTGTCAGCATCTCTGTCTGGTTTTGGTATCAAGGTGATGTTAGCTTCATAAAAAATGTTTGGGAGTGTTCCCATTTTCTCAATTTCATGGATGAGGCTGGCTAGGATTTGGTAGTAGCTCCTCTTGAAAGGTTTGAAAGAATTCATTAGTAAATCCATCTGGGCCTGGGCTTTTCTTTTTAGTCAGTGGTTTGATTACAGTTTCAATTTCCTCCATAATGATGGGGGTGTTTAGATATGCTACATACTCCTTACTTAACCGTGGAAGGTTATAAGTGTCCAGGAGTTTATCCATTTTTTCTAGGTTCTCATGTTTAGTAGCATAAAGTTTCTCAAAGTAGTCTCTGATTACCCTTTGGATCTCTGCAATATCTGTTGTGATCTCCCCCTTTTCATTTCTAATATGGGTTATCAGGTTTATCTCTCTCTTTTTTGTGAATTTTGCCAATGGTCTATCAATCTTGTTTATTTTTTTGAAGAACCAACTTCTGCTTTTGTTGATCTTTTGAATTTTTGGGAGGGTTTCCACTTCATTGATTTCTGTTTTCAGCTTTGTTATTTCCTTCTGTCTCCCTAATTTTGGTTCCTTTTGTTGGTCATTTTCTAATTTTTTGAGCTGCGTCATTAAGTTATTCAGGTATGCCCCTTCTTCCTTCCTGATGTGTGCTTGCAAAGCTATAAATTTTCCTCTCAGGACCGCTTTTGCTGTGTCCCATAGATTCTGGCAGTTTGTGTCTTCATTATCATTTGTTTCCAGGAAAGTTTTGATTTCCTTTTTTATATCATCTCGGACCTACTGGTTGTTCATTATTAGGTTGTTTAGTTTTTAATTGTTAAAGTTTTTCTTCTGTGTGGTGCCATTGTAGTTCACATCTAATTTCAGAGCCTTGTGGTCAGCAATGGTAGCCTGCAAGATATCTATCCTCTTGATTTTATGGAGGTATGTTTTATGTGTCAGCATTTCGTCTATCCTGGAGAATGACCCATGTACATTGGAGAAGAATGTGTAACCAGGTTTTTTGGGGTGGAATGTCATATATATGTCTACGAGTCCTTTTTCTTCCATGTATGTTTAGAGGGCTAGTATGTTTTTGTTGGGTTTCAGTCTGATTGACCTATCAAGTGTTGACATAGCCGTGTTGATGTGTCCCACAATTATTGTGTTATTATTGATGTCTTCTTTGAGATTTGTCAATAATTTTATTATATAATTTGCTGGTCTCTCATAGGATGCATATATATTTAATAGTTTGATATCTTCCTGTGTCACATAACCCTTGATTAGTACAAAGTGTCCATCTTTGTCCCTTACCACTTTTCTGAGTATAAATTTGGTGTCATCAGATATTAATATGGCCACACCAGCTTTTTTAATGGTGTTGTTTGCTTGGATGATTTTCCTCCAGCCTTTGATTTTGAGTCTATGTGTGTTCTGATTATTTGGGTATGTTTTTTTTTAGGCAGCACAATGTTGGATTCATGTTTTTGACTTATTTTGCCACTCTGTGTCTTTTAATTGGTGAATTTAGTCCATTGACATTGAGGGAGATGATTGTGATAGGTTTTAATGTCATCTTTGTAGATAAGTTTGCTGTGTTTGTTGGTTTCTCTCGTCTTAAAGTAGACCTGTTAGTTTTTCCCTTTAAGGTTGGTTTTTCATCTGTAAAGTTTATGAGCTGTTGTTTAGCCATGAAGGTATGTATTCTTCCTTCAAACCTGAATATGATTCGGGCTGGGTGCTGTATTCTCGGTGAGGCATTCATTTCATTCAGTCTTGTCACAATATCCCACCACTGTCTTATGGCCTTGAGAGTTTCTTGTGAAGTAAGTCTTAAGGATACTCCTTTGAATGTAATTTTCCTTTTTGATCCTGCTGCTTTCAGTATTCTATCTCTATCTGTGAGATTTGTCATTGTTACAAGGATGTGTCTTGGGGTATTTTTCTTCTGGCAGCCTTCAGGCATGCAGGACTTGATTGCATGCAGTCTTTAATTGGGAGTATCTCTTTGATGATGTCTTTGACAGTTTATTCTTCCTGGGGATCTCCTACCAGGGCCTCTGGAACTCCACTGATTCTTATGTTGTTTCTGTTGAGTTTATCAAAGATTTCTATTTTCATCTGTTTGCATTTCTTGAGTATTTTTACCACTGCCTGATCATTTGTCTTAAGGTTCTTTTCCAATTTCTTCTGCTGTGTTGATTTTTTTTCTGCATCTCATCTTCCAGAACTCCGATTCCCTCCTAAGCTGTTGTTACCCTGCTGGCGAGGCCATCCATTGAGGTTTTCAGTTGAGCTACTGTGTTTTTCAGATCTGTTATTTCAGTTTGTAGTTTTCTTATTCCTGTCTTTGTGTTCTATACATATCAGTCTATGCTTTTTTTTGAGTTCTATGAACATCTCCCATATTTATATTCTAAATTCTTATCTGAGAGGTTAATCAGACAGTTGAAATTTTTTTGGGTCCTCAGAGCTATTGCCTTCATTCTCTGTGCATGGTGTTTTCCTGCGAGGTTTCCCCATTGTCATGCTTCTAGTGTGATTTTTTTCTGCATGTTGTAGTGGGGTTCATTGGTTAGAAAGAGTGCGCAGCCGCAAAGTGAAGTGGAGCAGCCGTGCTCTTCTACAGCTTATAGATGACAGTTTTTTTGGGGAGTGCACTTTCTAGGCCTCTGAGGAGAGCTTCAAGTATTTAGGAAAGACAGACAAGCAAAGCAAAGAGTTCCCTTCAAGTCCTCAGGGTCATCCAAGGCACAGCTGGAGGGCGGAGTCAGCCAAGAACTCTCTGTAGCAGGGAGGATCGCAGGCAGGAACCCTGATGAAATCCAGTCTCAGGCAGCTGGAAACACCATGGCCCAAGATGGCTTCTGCGCCCTTCTGACACCCAGCAGAAATCAATAGAATTCAGTGTGTGTACCTCCGATCCACCTCTGAAGCAGGCAGGATCACCGGCAGGAATGCTGATAAAATACAGTCTCAGGCAGATGGAAACTGCATGGCCCAACATGGCTTCTGTGCCCTTCTGACTCCAGGCAGAAACCAGCAGGAATCTGTGTGTACGTCCTGACCCACCCCTGAAAAAGGCAAGATCACCGGCAGGAACGCTCTTGAAATCCAGTCTCAGGCAGCTGGATACTGCATGGCCCAAGATGGCTTCTGCACTCTTCTGACTCCAGGCAGAAACCAGCAGGAATCTGTACTTTTTTGTTCTTATTTTAGGGTATATCCATAGGAGTGGTATAGCTGGGTCATATGGGAGCTCAATTTCCAGTTTTGGAGGAATTTTCATATTCCTTTCCATAAATGTTGGACTAGACATTCCCACCAACAGTGGATAAGTGTTCCTTTCTCTCCAAATCCCAACAGCACTGCTTGTTCTCATTCTTTGTGATGTGTGCCATCTCTGTGGGTGAGATGGTACCACATACTTGTTTGATTTGCATTAACCTGATGATTATTGATAGGAGCATTTTTATGTACCTTTTGGCCATTTGTAATTCTTTTTTGTCAAAGTGTCTGTCCATTCCTTCTCCCCATTTTTGATGGGATTAGATGTTTTTTCTTGGAAAGTTCTGTCAGTGCCTTATATATTTTGGATATTAGCCAATTATCTGAGGGGTATTGTGTGAATAGTTTATCCCACTCAGTGGGTGGCTCTTGTATACTGGACACTATTTCCTTTCACTTGCAGAAGATTCTCTGCTTAATATATTTCCATCAGTTTGTCTCTGTTTGCACTTGTTTGGAGAGTGAAATTTCCTTCTTGAAGATGTTTTAGTCTCAATGTCATGGAGTGTTTTACCTATGTATTGTTCTATATACCTTATGGTATCAGGTATAATATCAAGGTTTTTAATCCATTTGGATTTGACCTTCATACATGATGTTAGCTAGGGGGTCTAAGCCCTTTTTTTGCAAGTGTCTAACCAGTTGTGCCTACACCACTTGTTGAAGAGGTTTTCCTTGCTCTATTTAGGTCCTAAATGGACCTAAAAGGAGTTCTCACTCCTTTATCAAAAATTAGGTGATTATATGTCTGAGGAACATTCTCTGAGTACTCATGACTATTCCACTAATCTGAGGATCTGTCCTTATTTCAATATCATGCTGTTTTGATAATTATTGCTTTGTAATACAGTTTAAAGTTGGAGAAAGTAATGCATCTCATATTCCTTTTCCCAAGGAATTCATTAGCTATTTAAGGGTGTTTATTTTTCCAAATGAATTTCAAATGTGTTTGATCCACTTGTTTGAAGAATGTCATGGGAATATTTAGAGGGATTGCATTAAATCTGTATAATGCTTTGGGAAGTATTGCCATTTTAATGATGTTCATTCTAACAATCCATGAGCAGGGTATGTGTTTCCATTTTCATGTGTCCTCTCTTATTTCTTGGAGCAGGGTTTTGTAGTTTTCTTTGTGTAGGTTTTTCATGTCTTTGGTCATGTTGACTCCAAGATATATGAGTTTGTGTGGCACTAAGTAAATGGGGATTTTTTTCAAGGGGGGGTTGTTTTCTTAATGTCCATTTCTTCCCTATCATTACTGGTGCATAAAAAGGCCACTTATTTCTGTGTGTTAATTGTGTGCCTGCCACATAATATATGAATATATTGTTTCTTGAAGTTTTTGGTAGAGTCTTTAGAATTTTTTTTTTTTGTTTAACTATTTTTATTGTGACCAATGTGAATTACCAGCCTTTCACAGTTATATTTAAGGTACATAGTACAGTGAATTAGGGCCACTCCCACCGCCAGTGTTGTCCTCCCTCCACCCCTGTTCCCAGCATGCATCCTATACTTCCCTCCTTTGCCCCCTTGGACTGCTAGTGTAACAGGTCCCCTTTGTGTATACCTTGTAGATTGGGTATTGTAGAATTAATTAAATTAATTATAGATGGTGGATGGATGGTGAGGGTTTTCTAAGCTTGCCTGGTGTCTGCAGCTTCTTTGGCCTGGCGGGTCTGAGGATTTAGGATAACAGCAAGAAAATGATCCACAGGCAGTCAGTAGAAGTCAGGAGACATGAAGCTCTTATTAATAAGGCCCTAACTGCCATGTGCATATTGTACATGGCTTCTCAGCTAACCTTTTTTTTTTGCCCCTATTTTATGATTTTTTTTTAATTTTTTTTTACACCACCCATCACCAGTGCAACATTCCCATCACCAATGTCCCAAGTCTCCCTCCTCCCCACCCGACCCCCGCCTGTACTCTAAACAGGTTCTCAATTTCCCTCATACATTCTCATTATTAGGACAGTTCAAAATGTAGTTATTTATCCAACTAAACTCATCACTCTTTGTGATGAGCTTCCTGAGGTGAGCTGGAACTTCCAGCTCTTTTCTCTTTTGTGTCTGAAAGTTATTATTGCAAGAATGTCTTTCATTTTTCTTAAAACCCATAAATGTGTGAGACCATTCTGCGTTTTTCTCTCTCTCTCTGACTTATTTCACTCAGCATAATAGATTCCGTGTACATCCATGTATAGGAAAATTTCATGACTTCATCTCTCCTGACAGCTGCATAATATTCCATTGTGTATATGTACCACAGTTTCTTTAGCCATTTGTCTGTTGAAGGGCATCTTGGTTGTTTCCAGAGTCTTGCTATGGTAAATAGTGCTGCAATGAATATAGGTGTAAGGAAGGGGTTTTTGTATTGTATTTTTGTGTTCCTAGGGTATATTCCTAGGAGTGGTATAGCTGGATCGTATGGGAGCTCGATTTCCAGTTTTTGGAGGAATCTTTTTTTTTTTTTTTGGTCTTTGGGCCACACCCGGTGACACTCAGGGGTTCCTCCTGGCTATGTGCTCAAAAGTCACTCCTGGCTAGGGGGACCAGATGGGATGCCAGGGGATTGAACCACAGTCCATCCTAGGCTAGCGCTGGCAAGGCAGACACCTTACCTCTAGTGCCACCTCACCGGCCCCATCTTTAGGATTTTCTAAGTAGAGTATCATGTCATCTGCAAACAGTGAGAGCTTGACTTCTTCACTTCCTAGCTGGAATACCTTGATATCTTTTTCTTGCCTAATCACTATATCAAGTACTTTCAGTATTATGTTGAATAGCAATATTGAGAGAGGACAGCCTTGTCTTGTACCAGAATTAAGAGGGAAGGCTTTTAGTTTTTCTCCATTAAGTATAATATTTGCCATTGACTATATTGAGAAAGGTTCCTTTCATTCCCATCTTGCTGATATTTTTTTTATCAAGATTGGGTGTTGGACCTTATTAAATGCTTTCTCTGCATCTATTGATATGACTAAGTGATTTTTATTTTTCTTGTTGTTGATGTTGTGTATTATGTTGATAGATTTACGGATGTGAAACCATCCTTGCATTTCTGGGATGAAACCTTCTTGATCATAATGAATGGTCTTTTTGACGAGGCATTGGATCCTTTTTGCCAGGATTTTGTTGAAAATCTTTGCATCTGTGTTCATCAGGGATATTGATCTGTAATTTTTTGGGAGCATTTCTGTCTGGTTTTGGTATCAAGGTGATTTTTGTTTCATTAAATTTCTTTGGAAGTGTTCGTGATTTTTTAATTTTAATTTTAATCCTGGCCTGGTTAGGATTGGTAGTAGTTTCTCTTTGAATGAATTCATTAGTAATCCATCTGGGCCTGGGCTTTTGTTTTTGCGCAGACATTTGATTACTGTTTGAGTTTTCTCAATAGTTGTGGGGGTGATTAATTATGCTACATCCTCCTTATTTATCAGTTAAGAGAGGAGAGATGAAGTCATGAAATTTTCCTATACGTGGATGTACATGGAATTTATTATGCTGAATAAAATAAGTCAGAGGGAGAGAGATAGACATAGAATAGTCTTACTCATTTATGATTTTTAAGATAAATAAAATACATTCTTGCAATAATTTTTAGAGTAAAAAGAGGATGGCTGGAAGTTCCAGCTCACTACATGAAGCTCACCACAAAGTGATGAGTGCAGATAGAGAAATAACTACATTCAGAACTATCACAACAATGTGAATGAACGAGGAAAGTAAAATTCTGTCTAGAGTACAGGAGGGGATGTGGTGGGGTGGAGGGAGATTTGGGACATTGGTAATGGGAATGTTGCACTGGTGAAGGGGGTGTTCTTTACATGACTGAAACGCAACCACAATCATGTTTGTAATCAAGGTTCTTAAATAAATATATTAATCAAAATAATTCTTTCCACTTGGTAAAAAAAGAAAATGAGACCCCAGTGTGAGACCCTCAACATCCAGCCTCACTTTCCAGTCTCATATTTAATGTATTTATATTTGTGAGAGTGGCCTCCTTATAGCATTTACTCATTATACTAGAATCAGAAGGAATTTTAGAGCATCTGCTGAACAACTATGAGCATAAAAGTTGAATTTGTGGAGAATGTGTGAAGCTTCTTTTAGCCTTATTAATTTGGTGAGATGGGTGTCAATCCTATAAGAAGTTATCAGTGAATAAAATAAATTTGTTTTTCTTTTCTACTTAAGTTTTTCTTGAAACTGGTGATGGGAATATTGCACTGGTGATGGGGGGTTTCCTTTTACATGACTGAAACCTAACCACAATTATGCTTGTAATTAAAGTGTTTAAATAAAATATTATTTAAAAAAAGAAAATATCCAATAAAAGCCCTTAGTTTCTGTAAAAAAACAATATGTGAAAGAAAGTGTATGAATTTTCAAGTAATTTCAAATAGAGATAGGACATACAATTATAAAATTTCCTTAATATGGGGTTTGATAAATAATATAAGGCTTTAACTGCTAGCCTTACACACATCAAACATAAGTTTAATTTCTGACCCCATATGGTCCTTAGAAAACCGTACAGAGTGACCCCTGAGTGCAGAGTCAAGAATAAGCCCTGTGAACCCCCAAGTCCCCCAAAAGAATTGCCTTAATATTTGTTAGAGTTGCCCCCGGGAAAACAACATAATAGAATTTTCATTCTTGTGATAATTGAATCTTTTCAAAATTCTTTAGACTAACTTGAACATTGAGTCAACTATTAAACAGTAATGGTTGATATATTTTTCCATTTTCCTATAATATGGGTTCTGAAAAGTTAATATCCTTCTTTAATTTTATTTTTTCTGTATGTTAAATACAAAAAAATCATACCTGCTTTTGCTATTTATCAAGTTTTTATAAGGTTCAAACAAGTTAATTTAAGAGTTGTTTAAAACTGATAAAACATTGAGACTATAAAGTCCTATTTATTTACACTGGATGGTTTACATTTTTCCTCTATTCTAGAAAACTGATTTAAGATGTTAATCTTATAATAGATGAACCAAAGCTAATTAGTTCAGCTTTAATATCTATGTATTTATTGTGAGGCAAGTGACATTCCATATAAGAGTATAGGATCTCTGTATTTTATAAAGGTGGAAATACATCATATTGGCATCATAAATATTAAACAACCATATAAGGCATTTGGAAGCATTGATTTAAATACTATGCTGTTTATGAAATGCCCCCTGAAAACTCTTAATAATTAATATATGTTAGAAAAACACTGGCAATGATGTTAATCTCATTCATGTCTTAAGAGTCTTTGGAGTTCCTGGGGACAAGTGAATACGGTTCTAAGAAACTGTCCCTTTATATAAAATGAAAGTAGTTAATGGAGTTTTTGATAAATTATTATTCTGTGTAATATAATATTTTGTTTTTGTCCCAAGGCAAGGCTAAAATGGACATAGTGGTCAGAAAAGTAAAGTGACAATTCAGTTTTGTGAAATACTTTCTCAAGAACTGTTTTTTACCGGTAGGAATGAGGATGACAATATATTTTCTGGTCAAAGCCTTGTTTCCCACTATTCACAAATAACTATCACTAATGTATTCATACAAATGCCCTTAGTTAATAATTCCTAAATTATATGCACAAAGAAATTTGACCCAATACTCACCAATTCTAATCACACCAAAATCAAAATCAAAAAGCTCATTTTAGAGAAAAGGACAGTGAGACACATGTTCTAATAGTTGCCTGGTGGTCAGAATATGGTGGACAGATATGGATAGTCAATTCCAAGTACTCCACATGAGAAGGGAGGTTGGAATTGTGTAGATTATATGTAAGGTAATTTCAAAATATAACTCAAAAGAGAACCATTACTATATTAGTATGTTAGTTATTAGTATGTTAGTACATAGGCTTTTGCACAGATCAAAGGATGACATGTCTTCTGATTTCATCTTACCATTAGGTGATGAGATAAGACAACCTGATCTTAGGTCACGTTGTTGCTCTTTCCTCATTGTTAGGATGTCATATCAAAACTGGTGCAAGTTGGTACCAGAGCAGTACTGAGAATTTTCAGGGGGGAGTGTGCGGTGGTTCCTGGTGTTGTTACAAAGAACTATATACTATATTGGTTCTATGTCTGGGATCTGGGGTTCTGGGTTGGATGATCACTGTCCAATCTCATGGTGTCTAAATAGGGTCCAAATGACACATGTTCAGGGTGGAAGGCACCCCTGTATTATAAAAAATATGAGTTCTTATCCCTAGAAGATAACATCTTGTTTCTGTGCATAAGGTTTCCCCTTTTATACTGTGCCTATACAAAAGTGTATGGTGTCATATTATATTGCTGGTGCATTTGGGGGTAAGAATGACAGGCTGCACAAACTCTGTGCCCTGGTTTTGACCTGAGCTTTTATCCCAGGCAAGACATTTTCTTCTCAGTTATTGTACCAAGCAGAATCAAAACAGGTTAAGTTAAATAAAATATATATCTATATAAAATAGAAGAAATATATAAAAATGAATTTAAAAAGTAATTAAACAAAAAAGTGATGGAGGAGGCTACCTATATGTTTTGGAATAAATACTCTGAGAGACATTATTATAGAGATACTCAACATACAAAGGAAAATATAGGCACCCCTATTAATTCTTTTCAGATATTGTTGCGGGTGAAATTCAAGGCAATTTTTTATTACACACCGTGGTCTTGTTGAGTTTGAGAAATGATTTGCAGCATTAGGGGATTAGGTAGTGTCCTTGAGTTGGGAGTCCTTCTGAATCTGAATCTGGTACCATGCAACAGTCTACTTTGGGGGGTGAGAAGGGCCACATAGCATGAGTCAGCAGGTGTGTTGGTTGAAGTTTCTTGCCAGTTCACAAGATGTGGTACTCCAATGGTGTCCTTTTGTTTTGGGAGCTGGTGGTGGTTTGTTGAGGTAGGAGGTCGGTCTTATAAGTTAAGTTAGACTTAATGAGTTAAGAACTGAGGGTAAAGAGGGTTAAATAAGGAGGGATAATGAATCAGGATTGGGGATGAGAGGATAGAAGGATTTCTGAAGGGGGGAGGAGGCATTATATAGAAGGGGCTATATACACTATAGACATGAATTGTTTACAGTTTAGGTTTGGCAATCAGAGAGAAGTCCACTGTATACAAACTCATGCCCACATATAGACAGACATTAGAGATCATTTCAAATTGTTGTTGGAGGCCTGGTCCTTATCTCAAAAGAGTTAATGGGGATATTTTATTTTCTTTGCATGTTTAATACCTGAATATTTATACCTCTTAGTGTCTTTATTTTTGAAGGAACAAGTAACCTCCTCCATCCATTTTTAATTATTTTTTTCATTTATATATATTGGTTAGATTCACTTGTTTTGGTTCTGCTTGTTATGAAATTTTAGAAGAAAAATACATTCTTGGGATAAAAGCTTAGGTCAAAAACAGGGCACAGGGCCCAGAGAGATAGCACAGCAGCGTTTGCCTTGCAAGCAGCCTATCCAGGACCTAAGGTGGTTGGTTCGAATCCTGGTGTCCCATATGGTCCACCGTGCCTGCCAGGAGCTATTTCTGAGCAGACAGCCAGGAGTAACCCCTGAGCACCGCCGGGTGTGGCCCAAAAACCAAAAACGAAAAAAAAAAAAACAGGGCACAGAGACTGAACAACCTCTTATGTATAGAAACAAACTCTTATTTACTAGGGATTAGGGCCTTTACAATTTATAATACAGAGGCACCTCCCACCCTGAACATATGTGAAGACCTGACTCCATGTGATTGGACAGCTACTGTCCAACCCCGAACCCCAGATCCCAAACGAAGTTCAGACACAGCTCCCGCACCAGCACCAGGAACCAAACTCCCCCCTGGGGAATCCCTAATACTGCTCTGGCATCAACTTGTGACAAGTTGATACAACAATCTGACAATGAGAAAATAGCAAAATCTTGATCCAAGATCAGGTTGCCCTATCTCATCACCTAATGGTAAGATAAAATCAGAAGACAATCTGTCATTCGATCTGTGAAAAAACCAATATCATTAATTACAGAAGATGTACTTTGACTGGCGTGACTGGGTAGAACTTTTCCTGGGACCAATAAGAAAGATCCTAGCCTAAACTTCGGCCTAGGATTTGTACAAATATCAAGACCTCTAATATCAGAGTTCTGACTTTGACAACCGTGACTGAGCAGAACTTCTGGAGTCATAAGGAAAGTTTCTATCCTAGGTTTCGACCTAGGATCTGTGCAAAAACCAAGATCACCAATTACAGAAGACTAATTACAAAAAATGTGACGGAACAGATCTTCTAGAACTATAACAAAAGACACTATCCTAAACTTAGTCCTAGGACCTGTTGAAAAACCAAGATCTCTAGCTACAGAGGACTGATTTTTGTCATCCAAAACTGAGCAGAAAGTTTCCGGGCACTATACAAAGACCTTGGGGTTAGATAATGAGTGTGTATGAAACCTGTAGTTGCTCCCATGACAGTATACTTCAAGGGTGGGGAAACTCTGTATCTCCTAGGCCAAGGAAATTCCCTTTCTAACTTCCATCAAACTTATTGTGCCTATACAAAAAACAAACAAACAAACAAACAAAACACACACAAAGCCTTGCCATACCAGTCCTTCATTTTCACCTATATTTTTTCTTTATTTCTTGTGTTTGTTGTTTTGGTGATGATTATTTGTTGCTGTTGTTTTCTATTGCTTGTATTTTTTTGTTTTTCTCCTTTATTTCTTCTTTTATAGCCTCTAGGCAAATTCCTCTCAGCTTTTTTCTTTTCTTTCTTTTCTTTTTACAACAGAATCACAGAACTTGAATCATCTTGCTCTCCCTTATAAATTGAGGGGTAAAATGGATGGTATTAGAAGCAACCATTTGTATGAACAGTGGGTGGAAATAAAAAATGATCAGACTTAAACACTAAACCCAAAGTCAATGACACCAGAATTGATACCCAGTTTACAATAAGCTATACCTACAGGAGACCTGTTACACTACCAATGGGCAAAGGGGGGATGTATGGGACACATGCTGGGAACAGGGGTAGAGGGAGGACAGCACTGGTGATGGAAATTCCGTAGTTCATTATCACTATGTACCTTAAATATTACTGTGAAATACTTGTAATTCACTTTGATCACAATAAAAATTATTTAAAAAGAGCTCAATATGAAAAACCTTTACTGAGACATAATTAGCATATAAAATAAAATGTACATTTAATATTTACAAATTAATGTTATTGGACACACATATCTCTGTGAAATTATTCTCATAAAGTGATAGATCCAGCACTACCAAAAATTTCCTTCTGCCACTATGGTATTCGTGATAGCAATATTTAACATGAGCTGTCCTCCTTATTTTGTTTGCTTGTTTGTTTTGTTTTCAATTTTAGGTAACACCTTCTGATACTCAAGCCTTACTCCTTGCTCTGTGCTCAGAGATCACTGCTGATAATGCTTAGGCATCCATATGGGATGCTGGTGAAGATTATTCCTACTTTCTTTCCAGCCCAATTTCTCCTCTTTGTGTGTGACTTATTTTCCTTCATACACCCTTTTAAAAATTGTATAATAAGGGACCTGAGTGGTGGCACAAGTGGTAGAACGTTTTTCTTGCATGCACTGACCTAGGATGTGCCGCGGTTTGATCCCCTGGCGTCCCATATGGTCGCTCAAGCCAGAAATGATTTCTGAGTCTATAGCCAGGAGTAACCCCTGAGCTATGTGGCCCCCAAAAAACAAAACAAAACAAAAAGAATTGTATGACAATATCAAAACTGTAAAGATAGCATAGTTTTTACATACCTTTCATTCACTTTCTCTTATATTGCCATGCTAATTATCCAACATGTCAATTTGTAGACCTAAGAAATAAACATTGATGCTTATTTATTAACTAAATGTGTTAGAGAATTTATTTAGAGTTTACCAGTTTTTTTCTTGTAGTAGAGAAGAGCTAAGGTTTTTTCTTTTTTGATGCCAAGGATAGAAATACCTCCAAAAGTATTGCTACTGACATCTATTATTTTATTGTGTTATTATAGTTATTAGTGTATTTTTGTTATTCCTGGTTACTTAACTTTTTGACATAGGATTTCCAATTACATGACTACTTTGCTCAACTACTTTCTTTAGCTCTAAGGTGAGAAACAAGTGAAATACTTCTTTCCCTATTTAGGAAAGGAAAACTGAACAGAATTTTGGATTCTTAATGGTTCCTATGACCTCTTCCACTTCACACCATTGACAGGCAGCAAACCAAAGCACTATAATGGAATCACATTATTTTGAGAATCCTGTCTAGAAAATGGCAAGTATGTAATTATTTAATACCAAGAGAAAAAGCCCACAAGTTGTGGAGATTTTCTCATTAACAGTGTGTGTCTTCTCTGCTTAAAACTCAATAATGGCTCAGTATTATATTCAAAAGTTAACATCACACAATGGACCACCATGTGCTACATTATTTTCTCCTACAGAGCCAATTAACTTTTTGGCTTCTTAATTCCTCTGCTTCTTGCACCTACCAGTAAACATGCTGCTTGCAATGGATCTTGCAGTTCTCTAAATATACCTGGTACTTATGAATTGGAAATTTGCCTGTTTTTCTCACTCAGTCTTCTAGTCTCACATCCCTCAGGCCTTTGCATACAAGCTTTCTTTAATTTTATGGTAGAAATTTGTATGAGGAAACTCTCCTCTCCAGTTCTGTGTCACTTTATAAGCAATGTATGTGTTCCTCATTCATACTGCTGAATTTCTTTATATCTTTTTGATTATCTTCAAAATACTTGTCCACTTTATTTTGTTTTTAGGGTCACACTTGGCAGCACTCATGAGTTACTCCTGGCTTTACACTCAGAATCACTCCTGGCAGGCTCAGGGGACCATATGGGATGCTGGGATTCCAACCACCAGCCTTACTTTCATGCTATCTCTCTGGCCCCACTTGTCTACTTTTTTATTTGAATAAATTTTGGGTTTTTTTTGGAGGAGGAGGCATACCCAGTGATGCTCAGGATTTACTCCTTATTATGTCCTCCAGGAACGCTCATTTTAGACTGGTAGACAATATGAAATGATGAGGATTGAACCCAAGTTGACCTTGTGTAACTCAAGCGCCTTACCCTTGTACTAACTCTGGTCCCTTTAAAATAGCTTTTTAATCATAGAATTGGTTTGCATGTACAGAAAAATTTCTCTACAAAAAGGTATAGGCTAGTGCTATATATATCACACCCAGTTTGTTCTATACTTAATATCTTACATTACCATGATGCAACAATTGTACTTAAGATTCCAGAATTATTATTTTATTTTTGGGGGGTTGAGGGAGACTTGGAGGCACACCTAAAATTGTTCAATGCTAATTCTAGCTCTGTGCTCAAAAATTACTTTTGTTGGTGCTCTGTGGACCATATGGGGTGCCTGTCGTTCAAATGGAGTTGGCTTGCACATACACGGCAAGTGATTTATTCCTACTCTGTCTCTTCAACCCCTGCTACTCAACTACTGTCTAGTTTAGATCAGTGGGAGGTTTTATATCTAGCATCAATACCCTTTTGATATTCTAATATATTTTTCCATATGTATTTCCTTAATTCTTTTAGTAAATGATGCACCAGGCTCAAAATTTATTTCCCTTCTTTTCTCTACTGTCAGCCATTTCTTCAAGGAACTCCACATGCCTTTCATGCAGCTAATTGGGATTTGATCCTTGGCACCACATATGGTTTGTGGAATCCCGCCAGAGTAATCTCTGAACCAGACTAAATTCTGAGAATCTTATGTAGACCTTTCTTCAGAATAGTCCATTTGTTCATTTCTAGTATATTGAAAAACTACTGTTGTTTGAATATTTACCTTATGTTTTGTGTCTTTTCTAAGCTTGTGTGTTGTTTCTAAATGTTATCCTTTATAGTAGATTCAAGAAACAGTTTTTTAAAGAACAAATATATTTATGATATTTGGTTATCATTTCTGTTTCTTGCATATATTTTTGTGTACTTAGTATAAAATTAATTCTGGTCTTGTTTTCTGGGGGAGAAAAAATGATGTTTGAATTACTCATCTTTAAATGTTTGGCAGAATAAACCAGCTAAATGATTTGGGCCTTGTGTTTCTTTTGGGAGGATTTAAGCACTACTAATTCATTTTGCTTGATAGATATAGATTTATTGAGACTAATTTTCCTCCAGAGAATTTTGGTGTTTGTATCTTGCAAGGAAATTTTTAATTTAATCTGTTATTGAATATATGGCTCATACAATCCATGGTTTTTTGGTTTGGGGATACAACTGGTTATATTCAGAGCTTATTTCTGGCTCTTTTCTCAAAGATCATTCTTGTTGGTGCTTACGGAATAGGGCCTGGGTGGGTGACATGTCAGGAAGGTGCGTTATGACTTTACTCTGTGTGTGTGTACTGTCCCCCAGCTTTGCATAGCATTAAGCAATGTTCAGGGGCTACTCCTAGCTCTACTTGTAGTAATTACTCCTAAAAGTGCTTGGGGAATATATGGGATTTCAGAGATTGAACCTAAACCAGATACATGGTAGGCAAGTGTCATACATGCTATATTAATGTTCAAGTCACTTTCATTTCATTCTTTCAGTCCCTTTTCCATTTTTGACAGTATATTTTCTCAATTTTTTCAGATTGACTGCTAAAGTTTTATAAATTTTATTGTTTATTTCTTTATCTGCTTTAAAATAATTTTGTCTGACCCTTAGATCAATAGAATAGTATAGGTGTATTTTGAGACTAAATCCTGGGTATGCAACCAATTAATATTTGATAAAGGGGAATCAAATACAAGATGCATAAGGTAAGCCTCTTCAATAAGTGGCAAAATTGGTCAATTACATACAGAAAGATGAATTCAATGTGGCCAAATGTAGGCACGTGGATGAGGAACTACAAAGAGAGTCAAAGTTTGGACTCAAGTCCATAAGAAGAGGAGGAAATGTGAAGTCCTGGGTTCTGAACAAGGAGGGATATCATTATGTAAGGACAAGTCGCAAGCTTGTTTTAGGTTCTTAACAAGGATGCATACATCCATTTTGTAAGGACAACATGTTGTAGCCACATACTAGGTTTCCACTAATACCAACCCAAGCTACCAGGCCATACCAATAGCCTATCGGGAAGGACACAGGGAGAAGTCGGAAGGAATCCCTAGACAACAGCCAATAATTTTAAACATTATCAAAAGCTAGAAGACCCTCCACGTATCTTATTCCTATTTAATCCTATTTATGACCTTGAGCAGCATTGGTCTCCTTCTAGAGATGACCCTGACTGGTCAGTTTGAGTTATTGTTAGATTAATTAAAGTTTTGTTAAGCTTTTATTTTTTATTTTTATTTATTTATTTATTTTTGGTTTCTGGGTCACACCCTGCAGATCTCAGGGATTACTCAGAAATAGCCCCTGACAGGCTCAGGGGACCATATGGGACACAAGTATTTAAACCACAGACCCCCTGCATTCAAGGCAAAAGCCTCACCTCCGTGCTATCTCTCTGGTCCCTTGTTCAGCTTTTAAAAATAGTGAACTCAAACCTCTTTTTAGCAAGGTCCACAAAGGTCAAATCAAAATAGGTTAAAGACCTTGATATCACCTTACACCAGTGAGGATGGCACATATCAAAAATAATGGGAACAACCTATGTTGGCAGGGATGTGGTGAAAAAGAAACTCTCCTTCACTTTTGGTGGGAATGCTATCTGGTCCAACCCCTATGGAAAACTGTATGGATGATTCTCAGTAAACTCAGAATTGAGTTACATTTTGACACAGCAATTCCTTCTTGGGTATCTACTTCCAGGACAGAAAAACATTCATCCAAAAGCACACCACTATTTTGCATTCAACACAATAGCTAAGGCATGGAATCAACTGAGATGCCCATCGACAGATGAGAGGATCATGAAGATGTGATACATATACACAATGAAATACTACATAGCAGTAAGAAATTATATAATCATGCAATTTGTGGCAAAATGGATGGATCTAGAAAATATGTTAAGTGAGTGAAGCCAGAAGAAGTATAAATACAGAATGATATTACTATATGTGGTATTTAGAATATCTACATGAAAAAATACAGTGGCCTAATATGTAGATATCTCAATCACCATAGGTGCGAGGAGAAGGAAACAAATTCAGTGGAATAGGAGAAATATATAATTCAAAGAAGTCTGCAGCAATGGATATAGCTGTTTATATTGAACAGGTGTTTAATCAACTGCTCATCATAGAGGCCTATAATAATGCTATAATAATATTCTAATACTCTTATTCACAGAAACAGGTGTAGTATGTGTTCAGAAGTCAAGAACACTCACCTCAGCGCTCACTATCAGAATGTTTCAATGTCTTAATCATATTATGTCTATAATAACACTTTAACTTTTTCTTTCCCACAGGTTGGTCACCAGTTTTGCATTTTATTGTTTTGTCGTACTAGATTTCAAATACAGTCTTCAACATGCTAATGCCTTGTAAAATACTCCAATTTATCTATCTTACATTTGGTTATGCCTACTATCAATATCTAATGCTTATGTCCACAGAGACCATTGAAATAGGTAACTGCACACCTTAGACTCTTGTTACAGGCCCCAGTAATTGACTATACTTTTTATAATTTACTTACTATTTACTTATAATTTACTTACTATTAGATCACATGGTCCACATTGTCAGTTTGCTTCCAGGAAAGGAAGCTGGATGCTTGAGACATGGGAAATGATACACCATGAAGTAGATACCTCTTACAGAGCCCACTAACAAATTTCTACATACCCTTGATTGGAAAATTATGATTATTCTAAGAACATTCCATCCAAAATATAACCCTGGAAGCTTTTATCTAGCAAAGTTTATCACCACCATCGATGAAATGCCTAGATACTGAAAAACTTCCTCCCACATGTTGGCCTCATTGTTTTCTTTTAAGAGCTCAGATCCATTCCATAAGGGTCAATCCTTTCCAGTAACCTACAAATAGATCTCCACTGTTTTTCTATGTGTGTCTGAGTTTGTATGTAGTGGACTCCTCTATCCTTGTCCAATCTGTGTTGTATATAATCCCTGACTATATTGTATATAGTTCCTATTATATAATATCCCTCCTCCCCACCCTCTGTCTACCACTTTACAAATCCTCTTCTATCCTCTAACTCCACCAATCATGGTCCTTGATATCCCCTTATTTAACCCTCTTCACCCTAAGTTCTTAACTACTCAGGGATGTAAAAGTTCACCCTATCCCAGCAAGCTGCCACCTGACTCCCAAAGTGAAAGGACACCCTCACAGCCCACTAAGTATCACCCCAGGAAGAATCTGCAGACACCACTTCTTCAGACCCAGTCCTTGCAGCCCTTTTTCTCCCAGTGGGAACCCCCACTGTAGAATGTTGCTTGCTACAGGATTTAGCTCCTGATATACCCTTAGTTTGAAGGCACTACCTGATGCCCTAAATCTGCAAACCATTTCTCAGACTCCACTAGACAACCGAATGAGATGAGATTGTGTACTAGATTCTAAATGCCCCCCTATCTCAAAAAACTTCAAGAGGAATTCTACATTTTTGTATGTTTTTGTAAATGCATTTACTTAGTAATTATAATTTATAGTGTCTATTTTCATTTGTAGAAGTAGCTTCCCCCATCCCTACTATAGATCTGCCTAGTAGAAAATTCTTGTAAAAAAGTTTCAGTTGGGTTATGAGCTCAGGTTTCAAACAGGTTATAGAGATTTTTAGCTTGTTATTTTTACCCCCATGTGCAACATTATTATCATGCGGCATTACTCCGTTTTGCATAGGCACACTAAAATGGGGGAAATCTTACATATAGAAAAAATTTCTTAACTAATAAGGATAGAAACTTATACATTTTATAGTGTAGGGATGCCTTTTACCTGAGCATTTGTTATGGAGACTTGACTTAGGTCTCAATGGATTGGAGATTAATCATTCAACCCCGAACCTCATATCCCAATATAGGAGGACCAGGAATAAAACTCCCACAGGGGGAGGCCCGAATGCCATCTTGACACCAACCAGCTCCAGGGTAGGCTCGTAAAACATACTGAGGATGAGGAAACGGCAACAACTTGATCTAAGGGCATATTGCTCTATCTCACCATGTAATGGTGAGATGAAATCAAGACATTCTTTCCTAGGATCTGTACAAGAGCCAATATCTCTAGTTACAAAAGACTGTCTACAACAGTCATGACTAAGGAAGACTTTTTCTGGGACGACAAAGAAAGACTTTATCTTAGGATTCATCCTAGGTCCTCTACAAAAACCAAGGTATCTAACTAGAGAAAACTATCAACCACGACTGAGCAGAATGTTTTCTGGGACCATAAAGAGAAACATTGGGGTTGGACAAACAACATGTCCAAAGCCTGCAGTTGTTCTTTTTACAGTATGCTTCATGGGTGTAGACACCCTTTATCTCTTAGGCCAAAGGAATTTTATTTCTAATTTCACCAATGTTTGATGGCCCTATCAAAAATAAAAGCAACACCTTGCCCTTCCCCCTGTCTTTTTTCTTTATTCTTTCAATTTTATTTATATTCTAGATAGCAACTCTTGTTTTTCTATAGAGCCATAGACCTGAATCACTTTGTTCTGTCACATATTTCTATGATTTTTTAGCAATTGAGAAAAGAAAAAGTGGACATGTTCCAGGGCCAAACAAGTAAAAGCAGAGATCAACACATGGGAATATATTAAGCTGAGAAGCTTCTGCACCTCAACGGAAATAGTGCCCCAAATACAAAAGCCACCCACTGAGTGAGAGAAACTATTTACCCAATACCCATTTGATAAGGGGCTAATATTCAAAATATACAGAGCACTGACAGAACTTCACAAGGAAAAGACATCTAATTCCATCAAAAATGGGAATAATAAATGGATAGACAATTTTACAAAGAAGAAATACAAATGGTTAAAAGGCACATGAAAAATGCTCCATATCACTAATCATCAGGGAAATGCAGATCAAAACAACTATGAGGTACCACCTCACACCACAGAGACTGGCACACAACACAAAAAAGGAAAACAAGCAGTGCTGGCGGGGGTGTGGAGAGTAAGGAACTCTTTCACTGCTGGTGGGAATGTTGTCTAGTCCAAACTATGGAAAGCGATATGGAGATTCCTCCAAAAACTGGAAATTGAGCTCCCATAGGATCCAATTACCACTCATATGGATATTCCCTAGGGACACAAAAATACAATACAAAAATTCCCTTCCTTACATTTATATTCATTGCAGCATTATTTACCATAGCAAGACTCTGGAAACAACCAAGATGCCCTTCAAGAGATGAACGGCTAAAGAAAATTTGGTACATATACACAATGGAATATTGTGCAGCCATCAGGAGAGATGAAGTCATGACATTTTCCTATATATGAATGTACATGGAATCTATTATGCTGAGTGAAATTAGCCAGAGAGAGTGAGAAAGACGCAGAATGGTCTCACTCATCTATGGGTTTTAAGAACAAAAGAAATATATTCTTGCAACAATTTTCAGAGACAAAAGGGAGGAGGGCTGAAAGTTAAAGCTCACTTTATGAAGCTCACCACAAAGAGTGATGAGTGCTGTTAGAGAAATAAGTACACTGAAAACTGTCATAACAATGTGAATGAATGAGGGAAGTAGGAAGCCTGTCTAGAGTACAGGTGGGGGTGGGGTGGCGAGGAGGGAAATTTGGGACATTGGTGATGGGAATGTTGCACCGGTGATGAGGGGTGTTCTCTATATGACTTTAACCCAACCATAATCATGTTTTAATTAAGATTTGTAAATAATATATTATAAAAAATTAAAACTATTACAACCCCCCCTTGATATCAGACCTGAATCATAAGGTATATAGAGGAAAACAGACAAACCACTCCATGATATTGATACTAAAGGCATCTTCAAGGAGGAAACACCACTGTCCAAGCAAGTGGATGCAGCATTAAACAAATGAGACCACATTAAACATAGAAGCTTTTGCATTGCAAAGAAAATAGTAACTAGGATAAAAAGGGAATGGGAAATGGAATGGGAAATCTACTCACCCAATAGCCTTATAATAAAGTTTTTATATATAAGATATATGACGGGTCTGAACAAGAAAAAGTCTAACACCATCAAAAATGGAGAAAATTAATGATCAGAAATTTCCTCAATGAAGAAATACAGATGGCCAAAAGTTACATAAAAAATGTTCCACATCACTAATTACCAGGAAGATGTAAATTAAAACAACAATGAGGTATTATCTCATACCACACAGAATAACACACATCACAAAAAACAGCCAGTGTTGGAGTGGATGTGGTAGAAAGAACTCTACTTCACTGCTGTGGGAATGACACCTAGTTCAGTCTTAATGAGAAAAAAATAGGGAAATTCCTTAAAAATCTGAAAATTGAGGGCATTTTTGTAGCAACACAAAAACACATTACAAAAATTCCCTTTGCACTTCTATGTTCAAGGCAGCACTCTATCCAATAACCAGAATCTGGAGTCAAATCAGGTGCCCTACCATAGATGAGTGGCTAAAGAACCTGTGGTTTATTTTCTACACAATTGCTGCATAATGGAATGCTATGCTGCTGTTAGGGAAAATGAAGTGATGAAATTTTCCTATATGGACATGTTGATTATTATTCTTAATGAAATGAGTCAGAGGGATAAACATTGAAAAATTCTCTCATCTATGAGATATAAGGAAAATAAAAAGACAGTGTCAGTATGATATCCAGAGAAAATAGAAATGAGGATTAGAATGGCCAGCCCTTGGTAGGAAGCTTGCCAAAAATCGGGGAGTGCAGTTAAAGCAGAGAAGGATCTAATATGAAAGAAATATTCATGGCACTCCTAATAACAGTAGTGAAAACCACAATGTCAAAAATGAGAAGAGAGAAGTCAAGAAAGGGAATGAAGTAAAATGCCTGTGCCAGATTCAGGTGGAAGAGGATGGGTGGGAGGGAAAAGGGCATCAGGTTGGGTGACAGGGAAACTATTCATAGTATTGGTGGAAAATTAGGACTAATGAAGGTTGGTATATATTATATGACTATGACTGTAATTCAATCATGAACAACTTTACCTGTGAAAAAACTGTAGCATGAACAAACTTGTAACCATGGTACTTAAATTAAAAATGTTTTCATGCTTATTATTTAAAACTTAGAATCTATAAATCTTGGGGTGTTCTGTGTGAGTGTTTGTGTTTATGTATGCGTACGATTGTGTGACTTTGTGTTTGTATCAGTATATGTTAGTCTTTGCAAACACACATGTCTGTGTGATGGTGTGTATATGATGTGAATGGGCATGGAAGTGTGTTGGGGCTTGTGCTTTGTGTGTGCTCATATATAAATGTGTGTTGCATGTATTTTCTTGGTTTTCTTTGATTTTTTAGATGAGTGTTTATTCCTAATTTCAAAACTATTTTTGACAGTATTTTTCAAATACTTAATTTTGCTTCTTTATTTTGTAACTGAAATCTCTGTATGTTACACAATTTTTATTTATTACCCACAACTTTCAGATATGTGTTCACTTTTATTTGCATTTTTTGGGGAAAATTTGAATTTACTTTTTTTTTAGCAGACTCTGAGTCCATTATTAGCTTTGACATGATAACTCAAAAAATTGTGAAAGGAATTTTTTTCTTTGTACAGCTTTGCTTTTGTACTTTCTTTGTATTTTCTTAACTTCCTTCTGTTGGCATCTGGTCACATATTTGTTATTATAATAGTAACATACTCACCATAGTTATTTTAAATTATCTCATACATTTCAGTATTGGTGTCAGATCTGAGTTTGCTTTGTTTTGTGTTTTCAAACTGATTTTAGTTTTCTATTGCCATGCCTTGTCATTTTGTTGGATTCCAGAGGTCCAGTGTACCTGTTCTTTCTTTCTTTTACTCTATTTTATTTGTTTATCCTCCTTCTTGCCTTAAGGGCTTCTGTTTAGACTACTCCTCAGAGAGATAGTCACTTAGTGCTTTCCCAGTAGTTACTGTCCCTCAAGACACATTGCGATGGCAGTGGTAAGGTTTTTGGGAGCAGCAACATGCTCTTATTATTATTGAGCCCATTTTGGAGCATTCTTTAGGCCTTAATTTAAGGGTTGTGACTTTCACAGATGTTTTATCTCTTCTCTAGGCTGAGAATATTTTAAATAAACCTGATCTCTGCCGTGTACTTTGGTACATGGGAGATATTTTGAATGACCTTTACTCTTGCTGTGTGCCTGACAGAGAATCATCTTGTCTAGAACAGTTCTTGAAGGCATGACAACAGTAGTTAGCTGTCCCCGACAACAAAAAATATCCTCACAGAAGAAAACCTTAACAAGTGGAAATTAAACAGACTACTACTGAACAACCAGTGGGTCTGAGACGAAATCAAAGGAAAGCAAAACTTTCCTGGAAACAAATGACAATGAAGACACAAACTATCAGACACAACAAAAGAGGTCCTGAGAGAAAAATTTATAACTTTGCAAGCACACATCAGGAAGGAAGGGGCATATCTGAGCAGTTTAATTACCCAGCTTATAAAAGTAGAAAATGATAATCAAAAAGAACCAAAAATAAAGAGACAGAAAAAAATAACAAAGCTTAGAGTATAAATAAATGAAGTGGAAACACAAAAAACAATCTGAAATCAACGAAACTAGAAGTTGGTTTTTAAAAAAAAATAAACAAGATTGATAGACCATTGGCAAAACACACAAAAAAGACAGAGAAATTTGATAACCAGTATTAGAAATAAAAAGGGGGAGATCACTAGTTATCGCAGAGATTCAAAGAATAATCGAGAGTATTTTGAGAAACACTATGTCGCTGAACATGAGAACCTGGAAGAAATGGATAAATTCTTGGACTCATAACTATCCACGGTTGAGTAAGGAGGATGTAGCATATCTCAACATACCCATCAAAATTGAGGAAATTAAAATGGTAATCAAGTGTCTGCCCAAAAATAAAGCCCATGCCCAGATGAATTTATTAATGAATTATTTTCAAACTTTTCCAGAGGAACTACTACCACTCCTTTCATGAAATAGAAAAATTGGGAACACTTCCAAACAGCTTTTATGAAGCCAAAATGACCTGATACCTAAACCAGACAGAGATGCTGCCAAAAAAATTACAGACCAATATCCCTGATGAACAAAGATGCAAAGATCCTCAACAAAATCCTGACAAATAGGATCCAATGCCTCATCAAGAAGACATTCACTACTTTCAAGTAGGTTTCATTTCAGGAATGCAAGGGTGGTTTAACATCTGTAAATCTTTCAACATACTACACACCATCAACAAGAATAATAAAAATCACATGATCATATCAATAGACACAGCGAAAGCATTTGGTAAGGTCCAACACTCATTCTTGATAAAGAAAAAACTCTCAGAAAGATGGGAATTAAAGGAACCTTTCTCAATATAGTTAAGGCCATCTATCAGAAGTCAATGGCAAATATTATCCTCAATGTAGAAAAACTAAAAGCCTTCCATCTAAACTCTGGTACAAGACAAGGCTGTCCTCTCTCACAGTGTCTCTTCCACATAGTACTGGAAGTACTTGCCATAGTGCTTAGGGAAGAAAAAGGTATCAAAGGAATCCAGGTAGGAAAAGAAGAAGTCAAACTTTCACTATTTGTAGATGACATGATACTCTACTTAGAAAATTCTACCAGAAAGCTTCTAAAATAGATTCATATAGCAATGTGGCAGGCTACAGAATTAATATACATAAATAAATGACCTTTTTATACAACAACAATGATAGGGAAGAAAATGGACATTAAGAAAACAATCCCATTCACATTAGTGCCACACAAACTCAAATATCTTGGAGACAACCTGACTTAAGACGTGAAGAACCTATACAAAGAAAACTATAAAACACTGCTCCAAGAAATAACAAGATCACTAGGAAGTGGAAACCCATACCCTGCTCATGGATTGGCAGGATTAACATCATTAAAATGGCAATATTATCCAAAGCATTATAATGATTTGATGTGATCCCTCTAAGATACCCATGACATTATTCAAAGAAGTGGATCAAACACTCCTGAAATTCATTTGGAACAATAAGCACCCTCGAATAGCTAAAGCATTCCTTGGGGGAAAGGAATATGGGTGTCATTACTTTCCCCAACTTTAAACTGTATTACAAAGCAATAGTTATCAAAACAGCATGATATTGGAATAAAGACAGACCCTCAAATCAGTGGAATAGGCTTGAGTACTCAGAGAATGCTCCCCAGATATATTGTCACCTAATTTTTGATAAAGGAGCAAGAAATCCTAAATGGAGCATGGGAAGCTTCTTCAACAAGTGATGTTGGCACAACTGGCTAGCCACTTGAAAAATTGAACTTAGACCCCAACTAACATCATGTACTAAGGTCAACTCCAAATGGATTAAAGAACTAGATATCAGACCTGATACGATAAGGTATATAGATCAACTTGTAGGTAAAACAGTCCATGACATTGAGACTAAAAGCATCTTCAAGGAGGAAACAGCACTCTCCAAACAAGTGGAAGCAGAGTTAAACATATGGGAATATATCAAGCACAGAAGCTTCTGCACCTCGAAGGAAACAGTGCCTAGGATACAAGAGCAACCCACTGAGTGGGAGAAATTATTCACTCGATACCCATCAGATAAGGGGCTAATATCCAAAATATACAGGGCACTGTGAACTTTATAAGAAAAAACATCTAATCCCATCAAAAATGGAGAGTAGATTTGAACAGACACTTTGACAAAGAAGAAACATAAATGGCCAAAAGACATAAAAAATGCTCCATATCACTAATCATCAGGGAAATGGAAATCATAACAACTGTGAAGTACCATCTCACGCCCCAGGAATGTGTGCATCTCACAAAGAATGAAAACAAGCAATGCTGGGGGGATGTGGAGAGAAAGGAACTGTTATCCCCTGCTGGTGGCAATGCTGTCTAGTCCAACCTTTATGGAAAGTGATATGGAGATTCCTTCAAAAACTGAAAAGTATGCTCCCATACAATCCAGCTATACTAATCCTAGGGATATACCCTAGGAACACCAAAATGAAATATAAAAATTTCTTCCTTACAATTATATTCATTACAACACTATTTACAATAGCCAGACTCTGGAAACAACCTGGTTTCCCTTCAACAGAAAATGCGGTACATATACACAATGGAATATTATGCAGTCGCCAGGAGAGATGAAACCATGAAATTTTCCTATACATGGATGTACATGGAATCTACTATGCTAAGTGAAAAAAGTGAGAGGGAATGAGATAGATACAGAATAGTCTCACTCATCTATGGGTTTTAAGAATAATAAAAGATATTTTTGCAATAATTCTCAGAGACAAAAGAGAGGAGGGCTAGAATTTCCATCCGACTACATGAAGCTCACCACAAAGAGTGAAGAGTGCAGTTAGAAAAATAACTACATTGAGAATTATCATAACAATGTGAATGAAGGAAGGAAGTAGAAAGCCTGTCTAGATACAGATGGGGGTGGGGTGGGGAGGAGGGAGATTTGAGACATTGGTGATGGGAATGTTGCACTGTTTCATTCTTTACATGAATAAAACTAACCACAATCATGTTTGTAATCAAGGTGTTTAAATAAAGATATTTAAAAAATTATTCACAGCAGACTTGTCACAAGAAACCCTCAAGGCCAGCAGGCAGAGGTGGGATATAGGGAAAAAACTAAATAAAATAATTTTTTTCCTTTTGCTTTTCCTTTTTTTGGGGGGGCATGCCGGTTGACTCTCAGGGGTTACTCCTGTCTAAGCACTCAGAAATCTCTCATGGCTTGGAGGGACTATATGGAATGCTGGAGGATCAAACCACAGTCCATCCTAGGCTAGTGCTTGCAAGGAATATGCCCTACCAAGAATACTGCACCCACCCATTCTCATGTTCAGGTTTTAAGGAAGTATGCATAGCTTTATGGATAAACAACAGCTCTGAAAATTTACAGACACAAAACTAGCCTTTATATAAAAAGCTGAAATTTCTTAAGACAGACCAAGAGACACACCAAAGTTTTAAATTAAGATGAAAATAAATCCCATGGCTATTATCTCTATAAATGTCAATAAACTAAATGCACCAATTTAGAGATATATAAAGTAGCGAAATGGAACAAAAAAGATGAATCCAATATTATACTGCCTACAAGAAACATATCTGAAGAGTCACAACAAAAACTAAAAATGAAAGGTTGGAGGACAATAGTCCAAGAAAATAGCTCTCTTAAAAAAACTGGAGTGGCCATATTACCATATTTACCCAAAAATAAAAATTATGCAAAATGTGTAGTTTTATTTCTGGGTAAAATATAAGGCATCCCCCCAAAATTAAGCCCCCCAGGCATATCTACTTTGAGAAATCTATGCCACAAACAAAAAAGCTTGCGAGATATGGATAAATTATTGGACTCTTATAATCTTCCACAGTTGAAGCATTACAATTTAACATATCTAAGCAAACCCATCACTATTGTTGTAATTAAAATGTTAATCAAATGTCTTCCCAAAAACAAAAATCCAAGTTCAGATGAATTTTCAGAAGAATTCTTTCAAACCTTTTAACAGGAACTACAGCCAATCCCTTTAAGACTATTTCAGGGCCTGCTGTGCTTCTTCTGAAAAAAACTGAGGACCTGAAGGGAGCCCTGTCCTGTGCTTCTCTGTCTTTTCTAAATTCTTGAAGCTCTCCTCAGAGCCCTGGGAAGCGAACCCCCAAAAACTGCATTCTGAAGCTACCCAACAAGCAAGTGAGTAAGAAATGGCTGGCTGTGGGGGTTGCCATGTGGAGTGCTGATTGCTCTACCTGCAGAGTTTCCACCCTGCCGTGCTTCTTCTGAGGAAACTGAGGAACTGAAGGGAGCCCTGTCCTGTGCTTCTCTGTCTTTCTTGAATTCTTGAAGCTTTTCTCAGAGCCCTGGGAAGCAAACCACCAAAAACTTTCACCTAGAGGTCCCAGAAGAGCTCCGCTTTGCTTTGCAGCCGTGCATGCTTTCTAACCAATAAACCCCACCATATCACTCAGGATAAACCACACTACAAGCGTGACAATGGGGAAAAATCTCAGGAAACACCATGCACAGAGAATGAAGACAATAGCTTGGATGACGTAAAAAATTCCAACCATTTTATTAAACTCTCGGATAAGGAACTTAAAATAGAAATATGAATGATGTTTGTGGAAGTCAAAGAAAGCATAGATTGATCTGAACAGAACACAAAGACAGAAATCAGAAAACTCCAAACTGAAATAGCAGATCTGAAAAACACGGTAGCGCAACTGAAAATCTCAGTAGATGGCCTCGACAGCAGGTTAACAGCAGCTGAGGAGAGAATCAGAGTACTGGAAGATTTGATGCAGAAAAACTCAACACAGCAGAAGAAACTGGAAAAGAAACTTAGGACAAACGATCAGGCAATGGAAAAAGTACTTAAGGAATGCAAACAGATAAAAATAAAAGTCTTTGATAAACTCAACAGAAACAACATAAGAATCATTGGAGTCCCAGAGGCCCAGGTAGGAGATCTCCAGAAAGAATCAACTGTCAAAGACATCATCAAAGAGATACTACCAGAGTTAAAGACTACATGCAATCAAATCCTACATGCCTGAAGAGTACCAGCTAAAAGAGACCCAAAGAAAAACACCCAAAAACACATCATCGTTAAAATGACAAATCCCACAGATAGAGACAGAATACTGAAAGCAGCAAGATCAAAAAGGGAAATAACATTCAAAACAGCATCACTAAGACTTACAGCAGACATGTTACAAGAAACTCTCAAGGTCAGAAGACAGTGGTGGGATATTGTGACAAAACTGAATGAAATGAATGCCTCACCGAGAACACTGCACCCAGCCCGACTCACATTCAGGTTTAAAGGAAGGATACATAGCTTCATGGATAAACAACAGCTCAGAAACTTCACAGATGAAAAACCAGCCTTAAAGGAAAAACTGATAGGTCTACTTTAAGAAAGAGAGACCAACAAACACAGCAAACTTATCTACAAAGATGACATTAAATCTTATGACAATCATATCCCTCAATGTCATGGACTAAATTCACCAGTTAAAAGACAGACAGTGGCAAAATGGGTCAAAAAGATGAATCCAACCTTCTGCTGCTTACAAGAAACACAACTGAATAGTCAGAACAAACATAGACTCAAAATCAAAGGCTGGAGGAAAATCATCCAAGCAAACAACACCCTCAAAAAAGCTGGGGTGGCCATATTAATATCTGATGACACCAACTTTATACTCAGAAAAGTTGTAAGGGACAAAGATGGACTTTATGTACTAATCAAGGGGTATGTGCAACAGGAAGAAATCATACTATTAAACATATATGCACCCAATGAGAGACCAGTAAATTATTTAATTCAATTATTGACAAATCTGAAAGAAGACATGAATAATAACACAATAATTGTGGGAGACCTCAACACGGCCATGTCAACACTTGATAGGTCAACCAGACTGAAACCCAACAAAAACATACTAATGCTGAAAAGAGTAATATAAGAAAGAGGTCTAATAGATATTTATAGGACTCTCCACCCCAAAAAATCTGGATACACATTGTTCTCCAATGTACCTGGGTCATTCTCCAGGATAGACCACATGCTGATACATAAAACATAGCTTCATAAAATCAAAAGGATAGAAATATTGCAGGCTACCTTTGCTAACCACAAGGCTCTGAAATTAGATGTGAACTACAATAGCACCACACAGAAGAAAAACTTTAAAAATTGGAAATTAAACACCCTGCTACTGAACAACCAGTGAGTCATAGGTGAAATCAAAGAGGAAATCAAAATTTTCCTGGAAAAAAATGATAATGAAGACACAAACTGCCAGAATCTATGGGACACAGCAAAAGCAGTCTTGAGAGGAAAATTTATTGCTTTGCAAGCACACATCAGGAAGGATGAAGGGGCGTACCTGAATAACTTAATGACGCAGCTCATAAAATTAGAAAATGACCATCGAAAGGAACCAAAAATAGGAAGACAGAGAAAATAACAAAAACTAAAAGCAGAAATCAATGAAGTTGAAAACCAAAAAGCAATCCGAAAGATCAACAAAAGCAGAAGCTGGTTCTTTGAAAAAATAAATAAGACTGATAGACCATTGGCAAAACTCACAAAGAAAGAGAGAGAGAAATCTGATAACCCGTATTAGAAATGAAAAGGGGGAGATCACAATAGAAATTGCAGAGATCCAAAGGATAATCAGAGGCTACTTTGAGAAACTTTATGCTACAAAACATGAGAACCTAGAAGAAATGGAAAAATTCTTGGACACTTATAACCTTCCACATTTAAGTAAGGAGGATGTAGCATATCTAAACACCCCCATCACTACTGAGAAAATTGAAACTGTAATCAAACATCTACCAAAAGAGAAAAGCCCAGGCCCAGATGGTTTTCCTAATGAATTTTTTCAAATCTTTCAAGAGGAGCTACTACCAATCCTAGCCAGACTCTTCCATGAAATTGAAAAAAAGGGAACACTCCCAAACAGCTTTTATGAAGCCAACATTACCTTGATACCAAAACCAGACAGAGACGCTGCCAAAAAAGAAAATTACAGATCAATATCCCTGATGAATGCTGATGCAAAGATCTTCAACAAAATCCTGGCAAATAGGATCCAATGCATCATCAAGAAGATAATACACTATGACCAAGTAGGCTTCATCCCAGGAATGCAAGGATGGTTTAACATCTGTAAATCTATTAACATCATACACAACATCAACAACAAGAAAAATAAAAATCACATGATCATATCAATAGATGCAGAGAAAGCATTTGATAAGGTCCAACACCCATTCTTGTTCAAAACTCTCAGCAAGATGGGAATGGAAGGAACTTTTCTCAATCTAGTTGAAGCCATCTACCACAAGCCAATGGCAAATATTATCCTCAATGGAGAAAAACTAAAAGCCTTTCCTCTAAATTCGGGTACAAGACAAGGCTGTCCTCTCTCACCACTCCTCTTCAACATAGTAATGGAAGTTCTTGCTATAGCGATCAGGCAAGGAAAAGATATCAAGGGAATTCAGATAGGAAAGGAAGAAGTCAAGCTCTCATTGTTTGCAGATGACATGATACTCTACTTAGAAAACCCTAAAGACTCTACCAAAAAGCTTCTAGAAACAATAGATTCTTATAGCAAGGTGGCAGGCTACAAAATCAACCTACAGAAATCAATGGCCTTTTTATACACCAATAATAATAGGGAAGAGATGGAAGTTAGGAAGGCAATCCCATTCACAATAGTGCCACACAAACTCAAATATCTTGGAGTCAACTTGACCAAAGACTTGAAGGACTTATACAAAGAAAACTATAAAGCCCTGCTCCAAGAAATAAGAAAAGAAATTCTAAATTTTAACAAAATTTAACAAAAATTTAACAAAAAAATTGCATTTACTTGTAAACTGCTTAACAGCTGGTGGTTTGGCTGACAGGGCTGCCCAAGAAAAGCAAAAGCAGATATAATGAGGTACATTTTCAATGAATAACCACCACAGATCATGTGAACTGCTCTAGCAGCCCAGTCACCTGTTCCCCAATCTCGCCTCCTTAGAGACAAACCAGGGCAGTCCTCCCATGAATTGAGGGCTCCAGCTGTATCGATAAACACCTCAAAGAACAGACAAAACAAACAATCCAACAAAAAAAAAACAAAAAAAACAAAGAAAACAAAAAAAAAAAAAAACAAAAACAAAAACTAAAGCAAACAAAAATCACGCCATGGTCTCGAATTAAGAAACGTGGTATAGCACATAACGAAAGAGAAGAAAGGAAGAAAGAAAAAAAAATAAATATAATTGGGGACAACACTTTCAATAATCGCACCCAAACAGAAAAATCAACCAAAATAGATAAATAAATCAAAAATAATAATAACAATAATAAATAAAGGTAATATATATATTTATATAAAAATAACCAAGATTTTGTGCTTTTTGTATTTGTTTTCTTTCCCTCCTGCCCAGGCACAGTAAATATTGGGGTCATTCGAAAAGGAATTCACTTGGCCTAAGAGATATGGGGTTTCTCTGTCCTTGGTTTCTCTGTCATGGGATCAACTCTAGACTTTGCTCGTGATCAGGATCCTTTACTTTCCCGATGGTGGTTTTTTTTTTTTTTTTTTTTTTGGTGTGTGGAAGACTTCTGCTCTATGTTTAGAGGTCTCAGTATTTGCACAGATCCTGAGGTGGGACTTATGATGAAGTCAGTCTTTGTGGTTCTAGAGATTCTGTTACCTCAGTGTCATTTTAATCCATCTTCTGTGGTTGGTGATCTTGGTCTTTGCACTGAACCTAGGGTGGCACCTAGGATAGAGTCTTTCTTTGTGCTTCCAAAAGCCCCATTCCGTTACAATTGTCTCTGCCGGACCTTTGGGACTGGGGATCATGATTATTGTGCAGGTCATAGTTCAAGCCCTGAACTAGGGCTTTTTTATTGGTCCCAAGATGTATACAGTCTGGTCGTGGTTCTTGCAGCCAGTCATCTGCAAATCCCGATCTTGGTTTTTGGACCTACCAAAGGGTGCCAAGACTTCTGGTTTTGTCTTGTCATTAGTTGGTAAGGTAGGCTAATCTGCTCTAAGGTCAAGATGTTCGCATTTTTCTCGTTGTCAGGATAACATGTTAGAGCTGGGCCTTGTTGTTAGTCCCGTCGTATCAAGGCTGTCCCGGATGAAGTTTGTTTCCTGCAGCTGTTGTGAAGAGCTGTGCCGTTTCTATGTCGGGGATCAAGGGTTCAAGGCTGAATGAATGGTATCTAGTCACCTGAGGTCTAAATTGATTCCACATGACATATTTTCAAGGCAGGAGATATCCCCATATTGTAAACAACTATGAGTTCCTATCTCTAGTAGATAGGAGCTCTTTTTTTTTATATGTAAGATTTCCCCTTTACTTAGTGTGCCTTTGCAGGGGGAAGTGGTGCTACATTATAATGTCTGTATATTTGTGGGTGGATTGATGGGATAACCGAAACAGGTCACATACCCAAAAACGAGGGGAAAAAAAAAGGGAATTATAAAAGTATGTGCTCACCAATATATATGTAGGACAATCATTTAAAAAAGATAAATAAATAAATTAAAAACAAACAAATAAAAAATAAAAAATAAAAAAAATAAAAATAAAATAAGTTAGCGAAGTTTTTGAGGAACCAAAGTGATGCAGAGGACTACCTTACATTTGGAGGAGAGCAGGTAAAAGGTGGTGTATTACAGGTTTTATGCCTATATTGGAAGTACAGTTTTTCCCATTGTCTTTTGGGTTTTTCTTGTGGTGTGTGGGTTCCCAGGCATCTTCCTAACACATCCCCTGACCTTCTTCAGATTATTAAAAATTTGCGGCAGGGAGGTCTTGGAAGAGTTCTTGCTTTGAGGATACTTTTGGACCTAGGTCCAGTTTCAAGGAACAGTCCGCATTAGGGAGAGTTAGTAGGGAGGGCCTCGCAGCATGAGTCCACAGGGGAGTTGGCTGTCTTTTCTTTCAGGAGACGAGGTGTGGGTTTATCTGGGTGTCCACTCGCCTGGGTGTAGGGTACTGGTTCGTTGGGTAGGAGGTCAATCTTGATGCCTAATAGAATAAGGACAGAAGGTGAAGAGTTTTAATATGGTGGGAGATCTGGATGGGATTGAGGGGTAAAGGGATAGTTGGATTTCCGGAGGGGAGAAAGGGGACGGTATATGGGTAGGGTATGAAGGAAGAGAAAAGAGAAAATACCTTAGAGAGAAAAGGGGAAGAGAAAGGGAAAAAAAGTAATGAGCAGAATAGAGAAAAAAAAGTAGTGAGAAGAGAGGAGAGAATAGCAAGGGAATGCTGGTTTGATTAAAAGTGTTCAAAGAAAAGAGCCTGTGGTTTAAGTCTGTACGTCTCAGGTACTGCTTCGATGATCTGAATGATCACGTGCTTCAATTCCTAAATGGAGGTATTACCTAGAGATAAAGTGTATGTTAAAGAGTTTTCTCGTGGCCATCTCGTAGTGCATGCAAGGTATGGTATCCCGTGTGGTATCCCGAGTTGCCACCTTAGCTTGTCCGCCCTTTGTATCCAAGGGCGCCTGTGGACAGAAAAGCTGAGAAGTTATTTAAAATATAGTAAGATAAAGGCATTAAAAGGTAGTGTTATGGTATGTTGCCATTGCAGTCCGTGATTTCCCTTTGTGTTCTATACTTGTGTTCCTGTATACGAACTCCAAGGGATTATTGTGGGCCTTTGTTGTAGAAGTCTGATTACCTACCTGTTCTCTCTCTGCTGCCGTTTCTGTTGTTATTGTTTTCTTTATGGTATATTGTGTAATCAAAAATTTACATTATTCCTTTTTCATGTATTTTGGACACTGCACTCGAGTATATGTTGCTATTACAGTGTTCGGAGTTTCTACCATGTTAAACCCTGTTATTTGATTGTTAAGTATTAGTTGTGTATAAAATATGTGTTCTAGGTGTTTCAGAATAGTGCTACCATTCTGTGTTTTTCTTTTGTCTTCTGACTTACTTCGTTTAACATAACATGATCTAGGTCCATCCACGTTACTGCAAAGTCTGTGATTGTATCATTTCTAACTGCCATGTAATATTCCATTGTATATATGTACCACATCTTAATGATCCATTCATCTGTTGTTGGACATCGAGGTTGGTTCCATGATTTGGCTATTATACTGATTGCTGCAATAAATAGTGGGGTGCATACTCATTTTGGAATGAATGTCCTTCCATCTTGGGGGTATATGCCTAGGAGAGCAATTGCTGGGTCAAATGGCAGCTCAATTCTGAGTTCTTTGAGCACTCTCCAGACTTTTCTCCATAGATGTTGGACTAGGGGGCATTCCCACCAGCAGTGGATGAGAGTTCCCTTCATACCGCATCCTCGCCAACAAAGGTTGTTTCCATTATTTTTGATGTGAGCCAACCTCACTAGTGTGAGGTGGTATCTCATTGTTGTCTTGATTTGGATCTCCCTGATGATGAGTGAAGGTGAGCATGTTTTCATGTGTTTGTTGGCCATCTTTCTGTCTTCCTCAGAGAAGTGTCTATTCATTTCATCTCCCCATTTTTTATGGCTTTATTTGGTTTTGAGGGGCTCAGCTTTCTGAGCGCTTTGTATGTTCTAGATATCAGCCCTTTATCTGATATATCAAGTGAAAAGATTTTTTCCCATTCTGTTAGCTGTCTTCTTGCATTAAGTAGGGTTTCTTTTGCCATGCAGAAGCTTTTTAGTTTGATGTAGTCCCATTTGTTTATATTTGATGCTAACGTTCTTGCCATTGGTGCTCCATTCTCAAAGACCCTTTTGATATAAAGGTCTGCCTATTTTATTCTCGATAAACTTTATAGATTCAGGTCTGATTTCCAGGTCTTTGATCCATTTTGAGTTGACTTTTGTATAAGAAGTGAGATATGGGTCGATTTTCACTTTCGTACATGTGAGTTTCCAGTTGTACCAACACCATTTGTTGAATAGACTTTCTTTGTTCCATTTCATATTCTTGCCTCTTTTATCAAATATTAGTTTGTTTGGGGGTGCGCTCCCCAGGCCTCTGAGGAAATCTTCGGAAATTCAGAAGCACAGTTTCAGGCAGACAGAGATAGGAGTTTCCTGAAGTCCTTAGAGTGAACAGAATACACCTTTTTTAGTATTTGATTTGATTTTAATTTCTGAGTCACACCTGGCTTGTTCAGAGGTTACTTTTGGCTCTATGTTCAGAGGACGTCCCTTTCAAGCTCAGGGGACCAAAGGGCATGCTGCTATTCCAACCATATTGCTTCTGTATGCAAGGCAAAATCTAAATTCTAAATTTAAAATTTAGAATTTAGAATTCAGAACATAGAATTTAGAATTTTAGAATTTAGAATTTGGAACATAGAATTTAGAATTTTAGAATTTAGAATTTTAGAATTAGGATTTAGAACAAAAAGAAATAAGAGGACACACGGAAATGGAAACACTTACCCTGCTCATGGCTTGGCAGGATTAACATCATTAAAATGGCAATACTCCCCAAAGCATTATACAGGTTTAATGAGATCCCCTTAAAAATACCCATGACATTCTTCAAAGAAGTGGATCAAACACTTATGAAGTTCATCTGGAACAATAAACATCCTCGAATAGCTAAAGCACTCCTAGGGAAAAGGAAAATGGGAGGCATTACTTTCCCCAACTTTAAACTGTACTACAAAGCAATAGTTATTAAAACAGCATAGTATTGGAATAAAGACAGACCCTCAGATCAGTGGAATAGGCTTGAGTTCTCAGAGAACATTCCCCAGGCATACAATTACCTAATATTTGACAAAGGAGCAAGAAATCCTAAGTGGAGCCGGGAAAATCTCTTCAACATGTGGTGCTGGCAGAACTGGTTAGCGACTTGCAAGAAAGCGAACATAGACCCCCAGTTAACATCATGTACGAAGGTAAAATCCAAATGGATTAAAGACCTTGACATCAGACCAGATACCATAAGGTATATAGAACAACACGTCGGTAAAACCCTCCATGACATTGAGACTAAAGGTATCTTCAAGGAGGAAACTGCACTTTCCAAACAAGTGGAAGCAGAGATTAACAGATGGGAATACATTAAACTGAGAAGCTTCTGCACCTCAAAAGAAATAGTGCCCAGGATACAAGAGTCACCCACTGAGTGTGAGAAACTATTCACCCAACATCCTTCAGATAAGGGGCTAATATTCAAAATATACAGGGCACTGACAGAACTTTACAAAAAAAACATCTAATCCCATCAAAAAATGGGGAGAAAAAATGAACAGACACTTTGATAAAAAAGAAATACAAATGGCTAAAAGACACATGAAAAAATGCTCCTCGTCACTAATCATCAGAGAGATGCAAATCAAAACAACGATGAGATACCACCTCACACCACAGAGATTGGCGCACATCACAAAGAATGAGAACAATCAGTGCTGGCGGGGATGTGGAGAGAAAGGAACTCTTATCCACTGCTGGTGGGAATGCCATCTATTACAGCCTCTATGGAAAGCGATATGGAGGTTCCTTCAAAATTTAGAAATTGAGCTCCCATTCGACCCAGCTATTCCACTCCTAGGGATATACCCTAGGAACACAAGAATACAATAGAAAAACCCCTTCCTTACACCTATATTTATTGCAGCACTATTCACAATAGCCAGGCTCTGGAAACAACCAAGATGCCCTTCAACAGACGAATGGCTAAAGAAACTGTGGTACATATACACAATGGAATATTATGCAGCCGTCAGGAGAGATGAAGTCATGAAATTTTCCTATACATGGATGTACATGGAATCAAGCATGCTCAGTGAAATAAGTCAGAAGGAGAGATAGGTGCAGAATAGTCTCACTCATCTATTTGTTTTAAGAAAATAAAAGTCATTTTTGTAACAATCCTCAGGAAAATGAGAGGAGGGCTGGAACGCCAGCTCACTCCATGAAGCTCACCACAAAGAGTGGTGAGCACAGTTATAGAAATAACTACACTGAGAACTACCCTAATCAAGTGAATGAATGAGGGAACTGGAAAGCCTGTCTGGAGTACAGGTGTGGGTGAGGTGGGATGGAGGGAGATTTTGGACATTGGTGGCGGGAATGTTGCACTGGTGAAGAGGGTGTTCTTTATATGACTGAAACCTTATCACAATCATTTATGTAATCAAGATATTCAAATAAAGAGAAAATATTAAAAAAAAGAAAAATATTTGAAAATTGTTTGTTAAAAAAAAGCTATGAAAGGGAAAAGCAGATTTGCAGATGTGTTCCTCATTAGCTTTAACAATCTAAGAAAAGTTCCTCCACATTCCTTCCTTTACCTGTCCCTACAATGACTTCTTTTTCCCTTTTTTTCCTTCTTTCTTTTCCCCTTTTTTAAAACTACTCACATATCCAGAAGATCCAGAAAAAGACCCAGAACAAAGACAAATTGAGTCCCTTGCAAAAGGAATAGGTACTAACTGTGAGCTGATGTAGAAATATCTGCTGAGGTAGTTACTTTCCTGTATTTTTTTAAAGATTGACATTTGTCCTTATTTTATAGTGATTACCACAATTACTCAAATTAGCATCTTTTGTCATAGTTAAAATATTTCTATGATTATGTTAAGAATTTAAAATGCTGGGGCTGGAAATATAGCATGGAGGTAAGGCATTTGCCTTGCTGCAGAGGGATGGTGGTTCGAATCCCAGCAACCCATATGGTGCCCCCATGTCTGCCAGGAGTGATTTCTGAGCAGAGATCCAGGAGTAGTCCCTGAGCACTGTGGGTGTGACCCAGAAACCCAAAAAAAATTTAAAATGCACTCAGCAACTTTAAAATATGTAATACAATATGTTTATAATTATGGTATTTAAGTACCATGGTTCCAAAATTGTTCTTGATTGATTTCAGTAATACAATGTATATCAACCTTCACCAGTGCCCATTTCTGTCACCAATATCCCCAGTTTTTCTCTCAACCCACAACCCTGCCTGCCTCTGGGCAGACATTTTAATTCTCTCTGTGTCTCTCTCTGTTTCTCTTTCTCACTTTCCTTTCCTCCTCTCCATCTCCTCCTTTATCTCCCTTTTTGACACTGTGGTTTGCACTAGTATCTATGAAGGATTATCATGCATATTTCCTTTCAGCACCATTTCTTGTCCAGAATGATCTGTTACAACTATCATTGCCAAGTGGATCCTTCTTTACTTACCTGTATTTATGCTCTTTGTGACAAACTGTAGACTGGTCCTCTGGATTCTCATCTCTATTGCCTCTGGATATTGTTTCCATATTATATTTATTTTTCTTATAACCCTCAAACAAGTGAGATTATTTCATATATATATATATCCTTCTGACTCATTTCACTCAACATAATACTCCTTGTATCCATCCATGTATAAGCAAATTTCGTGACTTCATTTTTAACAGTATATCTACATTGTAGATATACTACGATTTCTTAAGCCATTCATCGGTTTGCAGGCACTGAGTTGTTTCCACATTCTACCTTTTGAAAATAGTGTTGTGACAAACATAAGAATGCAGGGGGCTTTTCTGTGTTTTTGTGTTTCTAGGGTATATCCCTAGGAGTGGTATTGCTGGATCATATGGGAGCTCATTTCCCATTTTTGAGGAATATTAATATTGTTGGACAAATGGACATTCCCAGACCAGTGAATGAGAGTTCCTTTCTGCACTCATTCACACAAGCATTTGTTATTCTTGTTCTTTTTGATGCGTGCCAGTCTCAGTGGTGTGTACTTACAATACTATAGTAAATAAAAATGATGAGGGAGGGAAAACTTGCCATATGCCAGACCTTAGAGGAATATGTTTCAGCTTTTCCCCATTGAGTAATTTTGCTGTGGTGTTATGGTAAATAGTTTTTACTATATTGAGTAAAGTTACTTTAATTCCCATATTGTTGAAAGATTTTTAATCACGAATGGGTGCTGGATTGTGTCAAATAATTTCTATGTATAAATCACTATCAAACGTTCTTTTCTTTTATTGATATGATATATAATGATGACTTACTTGCATATGTTGAATGATTCTTGCATCTTCGAATGAATCCTACATGGTCATGGTATATGACCTTTATAATAAATTATTGGACCCTAAAAAAAAGGTGAATTCCGGAATTTAGATTAGAATTTTTAAAATAGAGAAATTTAGATTACTCTATAAAGATTTAGGATTTTAGAGTAGAATTTGAAACTGATAAGAGAATGTATAATTATTTTATATAAAATTTAAGAATAAAATATAGAATTTTAGAATAGAAGTTAGAATTTCAGAATAGAATATTGAATTTTATTATAGAATATATAGAATTTTAGAAGTTAGAATTCTAACTTTTAGAATTTACAATGGAATTTAGAATTCTAGAATTTAGAATTTTAGACTTTAGAATTTAGAATAGTATTTAGATTTTTGGAATTTAATTTAGAATTTTAGAATAGATTTTTAGAAATTCAAAAAAAATACCGAAATTTATTATAGAACAGAGTATTTTAGAATTCAAAATATAGACTAATAGAATGGAATATAGAATTTTAGAATACAGAAATTAGAAGTATAGAATTTAGAATTTAGAATGGAATTTAGATTTTAGAATTTTGAATTTTAGAATAGAATTTAGAATTTTAGAATTTAGAATTTAGAATTTTAGAATTTAGAACATAGAATTTAGAATTTTAGAATTTTAGAATTTAGAATTTAGTATTTAGAACAAAGAATTTAGAATTTAGAATTTTAAAATTTAGAATTTAGAATATCGAATTTTAGAATTTAGAATTTAGAATTTTAGAATTTATAAATTAGAATATTAGAATTTAGAATATAGAATTTTAGAATTTAGAATTTAGAATAAAAAATTTAGAATAAAATCTAGAATAGTAAGTTTTGTGTAATTTAGAGTCAAAATTAGAATTTTAGAATTTATAGATTAGAATATTAGAATATAGAATTTAGAATTTTAGAATTTAGAATTTTAGAATTTAGAAGTTAGAATACAGAATTTAGAATTTGGAACATAGAATTTAGAATTTTAGAATTTAGAATTTAGAATTTTAGAAGTTAGAATTTAGAACATAGAATTTAGAATTTTAGAATTTAGAATTTAGAACATAGAATTTAGAATTTTTGAATTCAGAATTTTCGAATTTAGAATTTAGAATATCGAATTTTAGAATTTAGAATTTAGAATTTTAGAATTCATAAATTAGAATATTAGAATTTAGAATTTAGAATATAAAATTTTAGAATTTAGAATTTTAGAATTTAGAATTTAGAAATTTAGTATTTAGAATAAAAAATTTAGAATAAAATCTAGAATAGTAAGATTTGTGTAATTTAGAGTCAAATTAGAATTTTAGAATATATAAATTAGATATTAGAATATAGAATTTAGAATTTTAGAATTTAGAATTCAGAATTTTAAAATTTAGAATTTAGAATTCAGAACATAGAATTTAGAGTTTAGAATTTTAGAATTTAGACTTTGGAACATAGAATTTAGAATTTTAGAATTTTAGAATTTAGAATTTAGAATTTTAGAATTTAGAATTTAGAACATTGAATTTAGAATTTAGAATTTTAGATTTTAGAATTTTAGAATTTAGAATTTAGAACATAGAATTTAGAATTTTATAATTTAGAATTTTAGAATTTAGAATTTTGAATATCGAATATTAGAATTTAGAATTTAGAATTTTAGAATTTATAAATTAGAATATTAGAATTTAGAATTAAGAATATAGAATTTTAGAATTTAGAATTTTATTATTTAGAATTTTAGAATTTAGAATTTAGAATTTTAGTATTTAGAATTAAAAATGTAGAATAAAATATATTCTAAGATTTGTGTAATTTAGAGTCAAAATTAGAATTTTAGAATTTATAGATTAGAATATTAGAATATAGAATTTAGAATTTTAGAATTTAGAATTTAGAATTTTAGAATTTAGAAGTTAGAATACAGAATTTAGAATTTGGAATATAGAATTTAGAATTTTAGAATTTAGAATTTAGAATTTTAGAATTTAGAATTTAGAACATAGAATTTAGAATTTAGAATTTTAGAATTTAGAATTTAGAATTTTAGTATTTAGAATTAAAAATTTAGAATAAAATCTTTTCTAAGATTTGTGCAATTTAGAGTCAAAAATATAATTTTAGTATTTATAGATTAGAATATTAGAATATAGAATTTTAGAATTTAGAATTTTAGAATTTAGAATTTAGAATTTTAGAATTTAAAATTTTAGAATTTAGAAGTTAGAATACAGAATTTAGAATTTGGAACACAGAATTTAGAATTTTAGAATGTATAATTTAGAATTTTAAAATTTAGAATTTAGAACATAGAATTTAGAATTTAGAATTTGAATATTAGAATTTAGAATTTTAGTATTTAGAAATAAAAATTTAGAATAAAATCTAGAATAGTAAGATTTGTGTAATTTAGAGTGAAAATTAGAATTTTAGAATTTATAGATTAGAATATTAAAATATAGAATTTAGAATTTTAGAATTTAGAATTTAGAATATAGAATTTTAAATTTAGAATTTTAGAATTTAGAATTTTAGAATTTGGAAGTTAGAATACAGAATTTAGAATTTGGAACATAGAATTTAGAATTTTAGAATTTAGAATTTAGAATTTTAGAATTTAGAATTTAGAACATAGAATTTAGAATTTAGAATTTTAGAATTTAGAATTTTAGTATTAGAATTAAAAATTTAGAATAAAATCTTTTCTAAGATTTGTGTAATTTAGAGTCAAAATTAGAATTTTAGAATTTATAGATTAGAATATTAGAATATAAAATTTAGAATTTTAGATTTTAGAATTTAGAATTTTAGAATTTAGAAGTTAGAATACAGAATTTAGAATTTGGAACATAGAATTTAGAATTTAGAATTCGAATTTTAGAATTTAGAATTTTAGTATTTAGAATTAAAAATTTAGAATAAAATCTAGAATAGTAAGATTTGTGTAATTTAGAGTCAAAATTAGAATTTTAGAATTTATATATTAGAATATTAGAATATAGAATTTAGAATTTTAGAATTTAGAATTTTAGAATTTAGAATTTTAGAATTTAGAAGTCAGAATACAGTATTTAGAATTTGGAACATAGAATTTAGAATTTAGAATTTTAGAATTTATAATTTAGAATTTTAGAATTTAGAATTTAGAACATAGAATTTAGAATTTAGAATTTTAGAATTTAGAATTTAGAATTTTAGTATTAGAATTAAAAATTTAGAATAAAATCTTTTCTAAGATTTGTGTAATTTAGAGTCAAAATTAGAATTTTAAAATTTAGAGATTAGAATATTAGAATATAGAATTTAGAATTTTAGAATTTAGAATTTAGAATTTTAGAATTCAGAAGTTAGAATACAGAATTTAGAATTTGGAACATAGAATTTAGTATTTTTGAATTTAGAATTTTAGAATTTAGAATTTAGAATTTTAGTATCTAGAATTAAAAATTTAGAATAAAATCTAGAATAGTAAGATTTGTGTAATTTAGAGTCAAAATTAGAATTTATAGATTAGAATATTAAAATATAGAATTTAGAATTTTAGAATTTAGAATTTTAGAATTTAGAATTTTAGAATTTAGAAGTTAGAATACAGAATTTAGAATTTGGAACATGGAATTTAGAATTTAGAATTTAGAATTTTAGAATTTTAGAATTTAGAATTTTAGAATTTTGAATTTAGAATTTAGAATTTTAGAATTTAGAATTTTAGAATTTAGAAGTTAGAATACAGAATTTAGAATTTGGAACATAGAATTTAGAATTTTAGAATTTAGAATTTAGAATTTAGAACATAGAATTTAGAATTTAGAATTCGAATTTTAGAATTTAGAATTTTAGTATTATGAATTAAAAATTTAGAATAAAATCTAGAATAGTAAGATTTGTGTAATTTAGAGTCAAAATTAGAATTTTAGAATTTATAGATTAGAATATTAGAATATAGAATTTAGAATTTTAGAATTTAGAAGTTAGAATACAGAATTTAGAATTTGGAACATAGAATTTAGAATTTTAGAATTTAGAATTTAGAATTTTAGAATTTAGAATTTAGAATTTTAGTATTATAATTAAATATTTAGAATGAAATCTTGTCTAAGATTTGTGTAATTTAGAGTCAAAATTAGAATTTTAAAATTTAGAGATTAGAATATTAGCATATAGAATTTAGAATTTTAGAATTCAGAATTTTAGAATTTAGAATTTAGAATTTTAGAATTTAGAAGTTAGAATACAGAATTTAGAGTTTGGAACATAGAATATAGAATTTTAGAATTTAGAATTTAGAATTTTAGAATTTAGAATTTAGAACATAGAATTTAGAATTTAGAATTTTAGTATTTAGAATTTAGAATTTTACTATTTAGAATTTAGAATTTTAGTATTTAGAATTAAAAATTTAGAATAAAATCTAGAATAATAAGATTTGTGTAATTTAGAGTCAAAATTAGAACTTATAGATTAGAATAGTAGAATATAGAATTTAGAATTTTAGAATTTAGAATTTTAGTATTTAGAAGTTAGAATACAGAATTTAGAATTTGGAACATGGAATTTAGAATTTAGAATTTTAGAATTTTAGAATTTAGTATTTAGAATTTTAGAATATAGAATTTAGAATATAGAATTTAGAATTTTAGAATTTAGAATTTTAGTATTTTGAATTTAGAATATCGAATTTTAGAATTTAGAATTTAGAATTTTAGAATTTAGAAGTTAGAATACAGAATTTAGAATTCGGAACATAGAATTTAGAATTTTAGAATTTAGAATTTAGAACATAGTATTTAGAATTTAGAGTTTTAGAATTTAGAATTTTAGTATTTAGAATTAAAAATTTAGAATAAAATCTAGAATAGTAAGATTTGTGTAATTTAGAGTCAAAATTAGAATTTTAGAATTTATAGATTAGAATATTAGAATATAGAATTTAGAATTTTAGAATTTAGATTTTAGAATTTAGAATTTTAGAATTTAGAATTTTAGAATTTAGAATTTTAGAATTTAGAGGTTAGAATACAGAATTTAGAATTTAGAATTTTAGAATTAAGAATTTAGAATTTTAGAATTTAGAATTTAGAACTAATAATTTAGAATTTTAGAATTTAGAATTTTAGATTTTATAATTTAGAATATCGAATTTTAGAATTTAGAATTTAGAATTTTAGAATTTATAATTTAGAATATTAGAATTTAGAATTTATAATATAGAATTTTAGAATTTAGAAGTTAGAATACAGAATTTAGAATTTGGAACATAGAATTTAGAATTTTAGAATTTAAAATTTTAGAATTTAGAAGTTAGAATTTAGAAATTTAGAATTTAGAACATAGAATTTAGAATTTTAGAATTTAGAATTTAGAAACTTAGTATTTAGAATTAAAAATTTAGAATAAAATCTAGAATAGTAAGATTTGTGTAATTTAGAGTCTAAATTAGAATTTATAGATTAGAATATTAGAATATAGAAATTAGAATTTTAGAATTTAGAATTTAGGATTTAGAATTTTAGAATTTAGAATTTAGAATTTTAGTATTAGAATTAAAAATTTAGAATAAAATCTTTTCTAAGATTTGTGTAATTTAGAGTCAAAATTAGAATTTTAGAATTTATAGATTAAAATATTAGAATATAGAATTTAGAATTTTAGATTTTAGAATTTAGAATTTTAGAATTTAGAAGTTAGAATACAGAATTTAGAATTTGGAACATAGAATTTAGAATTTTAGAATTTAGAATTTAAAATTTTAGAATTTAGAATTTAGAACATAGAATTTAGAATTCGAATTTTAGAATTTAGAATTTTAGTATTTAGAATTAAAAATTTAGAATAAAATCTAGAATAGTAAGATTTGTGTACTTTAGAGTCAAAATTAGAATTTTAGACTTTATAGATTAGAATATTAGAATATAGAATTTAGAATTTTAGAATTTAGAATTTTAGAATTTAGAATTTTAGAATTTAGAATTTTAGAATTTAGAAGTCAGAATACAGTATTTAGAATTTGGAACATAGAATTTAGAATTTAGAATTTTAGAATTTCGAATTTAGAATTTTAGAATTTAGAATTTAGAACATAGAATTTAGAATTTAGAATTTTAGAATTTAGAATTTAGAATTTTAGTATTAGAATTAAAAATTTAGAATAAAATCTTTTCTAAGATTTGTGTAATTTAGAGTCAAAATTAGAATTTTAAAATTTAGAGATTAGAATATTAGAATATAGAATTTAGAATTTTAGAATTTAGAATTTAGAATTTTAGAATTCAGAAGTTAGAATACAGAATTTAGAATTTGGAACATAGAATTTAGAATTTTTGAATTTAGAATTTTAGAATTTAGAATTTAGAATTTTAGTATCTAGAATTAAAAATTTAGAATAAAATCTAGAATAGTAAGATTTGTGTAATTTAGAGTCAAAATTAGAATTTATAGATTAGAATATTAAAATATAGAATTTAGAATTTTAGAATTTAGAATTTTAGAATTTAGAATTTTAGAATTTAGAATTTTAGAATTTAGAAGTAAGAATACAGAATTTAGAATTTGGAACATGGAATTTAGAATTTAGAATTTTAGAATTTAGAATTTTAGAATTTAGAAGTTAGAATTTTAGAATTTAGAATTTTAGAATTTAGAAGTTAAAATACAGAATTTAGAATTTGGAACATAGAATTTAGAATTTTAGAATCTAGGATTTAGAATTTAGAATTTTAGAATTTAGAATTCGAATTTTAGAATTTAGAATTTTAGTATTTAGAAATAAAAATTTAGAATAAAATCTAGAATAGTAAGATTTGTGTAATTTAGAGTCAAAATTAGAATTTTAGAATTTATAGATTAGAATATTAGAATATAGAATTTAGAATTTTAGAATTTAGAATTTTAGAAGTTAGAAGTTAGAATACAGAATTTAGAATTTGGAACATAGAATTTAGAATTTTAGAATTTAGAATTTAGAATTTTAGAATTTAGAATTTAGAATTTTAGTATTATAATTAAAAATTTAGAATGAAATCTTGTCTAAGATTTGTGTAATTTAGAGTCAAAATTAGAATTTTAAAATTTAGAGATTAGAATATTAGCATATAGAATTTAGAATTTTAGAATTCAGAATTTTAGAATTTAGAATTTAGAATTTTAGAATTTAGAAGTTAGAATACAGAATTTAGACTTTGGAACATAGAATTTAGAATTTTAGAATTTAGAATTTAGAATTTAGAATTTTAGAATTTAGAATTTAGAACATAGAATTTAGAATTTAGAATTTTAGTATTTAGAATTTAGAATTTTACTATTTAGAGTTTAGAATTTTAGTATTTAGAATTAAAAATTTAGAATAAAATCTAGAATAATAAGATTTGTGTAATTTAGAGTCAAAATTAGAACTTATAGATTAGAATATTAGAATATAGAATTTAGAATTTTAGAATTTAGAATTTTAGTATTTAGAAGTTAGAATACAGAATTTAGAATTTGGAACATGGAATTTAGAATTTAGAATTTTAGAATTTAGAATTTTAGAATTTAGTATTTAGAATTTTAGAATATAGAATTTAGAACATAGAATTTAGAATTTTAGAATTTAGAATTTTAGTATTTTGAATTTAGAATATCGAATTTTAGAATTTAGAATTTAGAATTTTAGAATTTAGAAGTTAGAATACAGAATTTAGAATTCGGAACATAGAATTTAGAATTTTAGAATTTAGAATTTAGAACATAGTATTTAGAATTTAGAGTTTTAGAATTTAGAATTTTAGTATTTAGAATTAAAAATTTAGAATAAAATCTAGAATAGTAAGATTTGTGTAATTTAGAGTCAAAATTAGAATTTTAGAATTTATAGATTAGAATATTAGAATATAGAATTTAGAATTTAGATTTTAGAATTTAGAATTTTAGAATTTAGAATTTTAGAATTTAGAATTTTAGAATTTAGAGGTTAGAATACAGAATTTAGAATTTAGAATTTTAGAATTTAGAATTTAGAATTTTAGAATTTAGAATTTAGAACATAGAATTTAGAATTTAGAATTTTAGAATTTAGAATTTTAGATTTTATAATTTAGAATATCGAATTTTAGAATTTAGAATTTAGAATTTTAGAATTTATAATTTAGAATATTAGAATTTAGAATTTATAATATAGAATTTTAGAATTTAGAAGTTAGAATACAGAATTTAGAATTTGGAACATAGAATTTAGAATTTTAGAATTTAGAATTTTAGAATTTAGAAGTTAGAATTTAGAAATTTAGAATTTAGAACATCGAATTTAGAATTTTAGAATTTAGAATTTAGAAACTTAGTATTTAGAATTAAAAATTTAGAATAAAATCTAGAATAGTAAGATTTGTGTAATTTAGAGTCTAAATTAGAATTTATAGATTAGAATATTAGAATATAGAAATTAGAATTTTAGAATTTAGAATTTAGGATTTAGAATTTTAGAATTTAGAATTTAGAATTTTAGAATTTAGAATTTTAGAATTTAGAATTTTAGAACTTAGAGGTTAGAATACAGAATTTAGAATTTGGAACATAGAATTTAGAATTTAGAATTTTAGAATTTAGAATTTTAGAATTTAGAATTTAGAACTAAGAATCTAGAATTTTAGAATTTAGAATTTAGAATATCGAATTTTAGAATTTAGAATTTAGAATTTTATAATTTATAATTTAGAATATTAGAATTTAGAATATAGAATTTTAGAATTTAGAATTTAGAACATAGAATTTAGAATTTAGAATTTTAGAATTTAAAATTTAGAACAAAGAATTTAGAATTTAAAAATTTAGAATTTAGAATATCGAATTTTAGAATTTAGAATTTAGAATTTTGAAATTAGAATATTAGAATTTAGAAATTAGAATATAGAATTTTAGAATTTAGAAGTTAGAATAAAAATTTAGAATAAAATCTAGAATAGTAAGATTTGTATAATTTAGAGTCAAAATTAGAATTTTAGATTTATATATTAGAATATTAGAATTTAGAATTTTAGAACAAAGAATTTAGAATATAGATTTTAAAATTCAGAATTTAGAATATTGAATTTTAGAATTTAGAATTTTAGAATTTTGAAATTAGAATATTAGAATTTAAAATTAGAATATAGAATTTAGAATTTTAGAATTTAGAATTTAAAATTTTAGAATTTAGAAGATAGAATACAGAATTTAGAGTTTGGAACATAGAATTTAGAATTTAGAATTTTAGAATATAGAATTTAGAACATAGAATTTAGTATTTTAGAATTTAGAATTTAGAACATAGAATTTAGAATTTAGAACATTGAATTTAGAATTTAGAATTTTAGAATTTAGAATTTAGAATTTAAAATTTAGAATTTAGAATATCGAATTTTAGAATTTAGAATTATGAATTTTAGAATTTCGAAATTAGAATATTAGAATTTAGAAATTAGAATATAGAATTTTAGAATTTAGAATTTAGAATAAATAATTTAGAATAAAGTCTAGAATAGTAAGATCTGTGTAATTTAGAGACAAAATTTGAATTTTAGAATTTATAGATTAGAATATTAGAATATAGAATTTAGAGTTTTAGTATCTTAGAATTTAAAATTTTAGAATTTACATGTTAGAATACAGAATTTAAAATTTGGAATATAGTATTTAGAATTTAGAATTTTAGAATTTATAATTTATAATTTTAGAATTTAGAATTTTAGAATTTAGAATTTAGAACATTGAATTTAGAATTTAGAATTTTAGATTTTAGAATTTTATAATTTAGAATTTAGAATATCGAATTTTAGAATTTAGAATTTTAGAATTTCGAAATTAGAATATTGGAATTTAGAAATTAGAATATAGAATTTTAGAATTTAGAATAAAAATTTAGAATAAAATCTAGAATAGTAAGATTTGGGTAATTTAGAGTCAAAATTAGAATTTCCGTCAACAATTTTGAATTTCAGTGTAAAAGATATAATTTTAAAATAGAATTTAGGATGTTGGAATTTAGAATTTTATGAGTATCCAGGCATTGGAGAGATAGCAGGAGGGAAAGATTTTGCCTTGCATGCAGAAGCAAAATGGTTGGAATAGCAGCATGCCCTTTGGTCCCCTGAGCTTGAAAGGGACGTCCTCTGAGCATAGAGCCAAAAGTAACCTCTGAACAAGCCAGGTGTGACTCAGAAATTAAAATCAAATCAAATACTAAAAAAAGGTGTATTCCGTTCACTCTAAGGACTTCAGGAAACTCCTATCTCTGTCTGTCTAAAACTGTGCTTCTGAATTTCCGAAGTTTTCCTCAGGGGCCTAGGGAGCGCACCCCCTAAAAACTGCATTTTGAAGCTGGTGAGTGCCTACATTCTGGGGCTGCGGGATCTCTCTGCCCTGCCGTGCCTTTGTTCACTCTGAGGACTTCGGGGAAAACTCCTATCTCTGTCTGCCTGAAACTGTGCTTCTGAATTTCCGAAGGTTTCCTCAGGGGTCTAGGGAGCGCACCCCAAAAAAACTGCATTTTGAAGCTGGTGAGTGCCTACATTCTGGGGCTGCGGGATCACTCTGCCCTGCTGTGCCTTTGTTCATTCTGAGGACTTTCAACTAGAGGCAGCAGAAGAGCTCAGCCGCTTAGCTTCCCTTCACAGCCTCAAACTCTTCCTAATCAATGAACCCCACCACAACACAAAAGAAAAACCACACTACAAGTGTGACAATGGGGAAAACTCACAGGCAAACACCATCCATAGAGAATGAAGACGAAAGCTCGGCTGATCTAATAAATTCCAACAACCTGATTAAACTTTCAGATAAGAAGTTTAGAATAGAAATATGGAATATGTTTGTAGAACTCAAAAAGAGCATATATCGATCTGAAGAGAACACAAAGACAGAAATCAGAAAACTCCAAACTGAAATAACAGGTCTGAAAAATACGGTTGCTCAACTGAAAACCACAATGGATAGCCTCGCCAACAGGATCTCAGCAGCTGAGGAGAGAATTGGAGTACTGGAAGATGAGATGCAGAAAAGCTCAACACAACAGAAGAAATTGGAAAAGAACCTTAAGACAAACGAACAGGCAATGGAAAAATTACTCAAGGCATGCAAACAGATGAAAATAGATATCTTTGATAAACTCAACAGTAACAACATAAGAATCATTGGAGTCCCAGAAACCCAGGAAGGAGATCTCCAAGAAGAATCAACTGTCAAAGACATCATCAAAGAGATACTCCCAGACATGTCACAAGAAACTCTCAAGGCCAGAAGACAGTGGTTGTATATTGTGACAAGATTGAATGAAATAAATGCCTCCCCAAGAATACTGCACCCAGCCTGACTCACGTTCAGGTTTGGAGGAAGAATACACAGCTTCACGGATAATCAACAGCTCATAAACTTCACAGATGATAAACAAGCCTTAAAGGAAAAACTGACAGGTCTACTCTAAGACAAGAGAGACCAACAAACACAGCAAACTTATCTACTAAGATGACATTAAATCCTATGACAATCATCTCCCTCAATGTCAATGGACTAAATTCACCAATTAAAAGACACAGAGTGGCAAAATGGGTCAAAAAGATGAATCCAACCTTCTGCTGCCTACAAGAAACACATCTGAATAGTCAGAACAAACATAGACTCAAAATCAAAGGTTGGAAGAAAATTATCCAAGCAAACAAAACCCTGAAAAAAGCCATATTAATATCAGATGACACCAACTTTATACTCAGAAAAGTGGTAAGGGACAAAGATGGACACTATGTACTAATCAAGGGATATGTGCAACAGGAAGAAATCAGACTATTAAACATATATGCACCCAATGAGAGACCAGCAAATTATCTAATACAATTACTGACAAATCTGAAAGAAGAAATCAATAATAACACAATCATTGTGGGAGACTTCAACACAGCCCTATCAACACTTGATAGGTCAACCAGACTGAAACCCAACAAAAACATACTAGCCCTGAAAAGAGTTATGGAAGAAAGAGGACTAGTAGATATATACAGGACACTCCATCCCAAAAAACCTGGATACACATTCTTTTCCAATGTACATGGGTCATTCTCCAGAATAGACTACATGCTGACACATAAAACATACCTCCATAAAATCAACAGGATAGAAATCTTGCAGGCTACCTTTGCTGACCACAAGGCTCTGAAATTAGATGTGAACTACAAAGCCACACAGAAGAAAAACTTTAACAATTGGAAATTAAACACCCTGCTACTGAAAAACCAGTGGGTCCGAGATGAAATCAAAAAGGAATTCAAAACTTTCCTGGAAACAAATGATAATGAAGACACAAACTGCCAGAATCTATGGGACACAGCAAAAGCGGTCCTGAGAGGAAAATTTATAGCTCTATAAGCACACATCATGATGGAAGAAGGAGCATACCTGAATAACTTAATGGCGCAGCTTAAACAATTAGAAAATGACCAACAAAAGGAACCAAAAATAGGGAGAGAGAAGGAAATAATAAAGCTGAAAGCAGAACTCAATGGAGTGGAAAACCAAAAAGCAATCCGAAAGATCAACGAAAGCAGAAGCTGGTTCTTTAAAAAAATAAATAATATTGATAGACCATTGGCAAAACTCACAAAGAAAGAGAGAGAAATCTGATATCCTGTATTAGAAATAGAAAAGGGGAGATCACAACAGAAATTGCAGAGATCCAAAGGATAATCAGAGGCTACTTTGAGAAACTTTATGATACAAAACATGAGAACCTAGAAGAAATGGAAAAATTCTTGGACACTTATAACCTTCCACATTTAAGTAAGGAGGATGTAGCATATCTAGACACCCCCATCACTACTGAGGAAATTGAAACTGTAATCAAACTTCTACCAAAAAAGAAAAGCCCAGGCCCAGATGGTTTTCCTAGTGAATTTTTTCAAATCTTTCGAGAGGAGCTACTACCAATCCTAGCCAGACTCTTCCATGAAATTGAAAAAAAGGGAAAACACCCAAACAGCTTTTATGAAGCCAACATCACCAACAAAACCAGACAGAGATGCTGCCAAAAAAGAAAATTATAGACCAATATCCCTGATGAACACAGATGCAAAGATCTTCAACAAAATCCTGGCAAATAGGATCCAATGCATCATCAAGAAGATCGTACACTATGACCAAGTAGGTTTCATCCCAGAAATGCAAGGATGGTTTAACATCCGTAAATCCATCAATATCATACACAACATATACAACAAGAAAAATAAAAAAGCATATGATCATATCAATAGATGCAGAGAAAGCATTTGTAAGGTTCAACACCCTTTCTTGATCAAAACTCTCAGCAAGATGGGAATGGAAGGAACCTTTCTCAATCTAGTTGAAGTCATCTACCACAAGCCAATGGCAAATATTATTTGGAAAATATTATTTAGAAAAACTAAAGGCCTTTCCTCTAAATTCTGGTACAAGCCAACACTGTCTGCTCTCACCACTCCTCTTCAACATAGTACAGGAAGTGCTTGCTATAGCAATCAGGCAAGAAAAAGATATCAAGGGAATCCAGATAGGAAAGGAAAAACTCAAGCTCTCACTGTTTGCAGATGACATGATACTTTACTTAGAAAACCCTAAAGACTACCATAAAGCGTATCGAAACAATATACTCATATAGCAAGATGGCAGGCTACGAAATCAACCTACAGAAATCAATGGCCTTTTTATACACCAATAATTATAGAGAAGAGGTGGACGTCAAGAAGGCAATCCCATTCACATTAGTGCCACACAAACTCAAATATCTTGGAGTCAACTTGACCAAAGACGTGAAGGACATATACAAAGAAAACTATAAAGCCCTGCTCAAAGAAATAAGAGAGGACAAAAGGAAATGGAAACACATACACTGCTCATGGATTGGCAGGATTAACATTAAAATGGCAATATTCCCCAAAACATTATACAGATTTAATGTGATCCCTCTAAAGATACTCATGACTTTGTGGTCCACCAGGGACCCCAACCAGCAGGTAAAGCTGGGGACCACGTCAGAAATTCGCAGTTCTCGAAGAGGAATCCGGCCTGAAATAGAAGAGGGACTGGGAAAATAAAGAGACTCGAGACGAAGGGTTTCGATCAGGAGTCCATTTAATAAAGGGAAAAATAGACCTTTTATAGGCAATGCAAAACAAAGAGAGTAGGGGTGAGGCGCAATAGGAACGGCTGTAACTTTCCATGGGAACATCTTGATTTTTCCAAGGTTAATAAGATTATCATCAGTCAAGAGATCCACATTATCTTTGAGCAACAAAATACAAAATCTAATCTCAGCTTGGGCCTTTTGACCCCTGTCTTTAAAAGGACATCTTGGAGCCTAGTGACTCCCTAGCTCTAGGCTATTTCTATTTCTTTGGGGCCAAGGGCAAAGAGGCCACATCTACTTGCATGCAGCTTGTCACTTAAGCACTTTGGCTCAGACTTTCAGAGACTCCATTTTGATTAGTGAGAGGGCTTTTTAATTATTCCAAACAGTCCCCAACATGACATTCTTCAAAGAAGTGGATCAAACACTTATGAAGTTCATCTGGAACAATAAACACCCTTGAATAGCTAAAGCACTCCTAGGGAAAAGAAGTATAGGAGGCATTACTTTCTCCAAGTTTAAACTGTACTACAAAGCAATAGTTATCAAAACAGCATGGTATTGGAATAAAGACAGACCCTCAGATCAATGGAATAGGCCTGAGTTCTCAGACAATGTTCCCCAGACATACAAGCACCTAATTTTTGACAAGTGAGCAAGAAATCCTAAGTGGAGAAGGGAAAGCCTCTTCAACATTTGGTGCTGGCAGAACTGGTTAGCGACTTGCAAAAAAGCGAACATAGACCCCCAGTTAACATCATGTACGAAGGTAAAATCCAAATGGATTAAAGACCCTGATATCAGACCTGATACCATAAGGTATATAGAACATCACGTAGGTAAAACACTCCATGACATTGAGACTAAAGGCATCTTCATGGAGTAAACTGCACTTTCCACACAAGTGGAAGCAGAGATCAACAGATGGGAATACATTAAGGTGAGAATCTTCTGCACCTCAAAAGAAATACTGCCCAGGATACAAGAGCCACCCACCGTGTGAGAGAAACTATTCACCCAATACCCATCAGATAAGAGGCTAATATCCAAAATATACAGGGCACTGACAGAACTTTACAAGAAAACAGCATCTAATCCCATCAGAAATTGGGGAGAAGAAATGGACAGACACTTTGATAAAAAAAAGGAAATACAAATGGCCAAAAGGCACATGAAAAAATGCTCCTCATCACTGATCATCAGGGAGATGCAAATCAAAACAATGATGAGATACCATCTCACACCACAGAGACTGGCACACATCACAAATAATGAGAACAATAAGTGCTGGGGGGGATGTGGAGAGAAAGGAACTCTTATCCACTGCTGGTTGGAATGTGGTCTAGTCTAACCTCTATGGAAAGCGATATGGAGATTCTTCCAAAAACTAAAAATTGAGCTCCCATAAGATCCAGCTATATCACTCCTAGGAATATACCCTAGGAACACAAGAATACAATACAAAACCCCCTTCCTCCCACCTATGTTTATTGCAGCACTATTCACAATAGCCAGGCTCTGGAAACAACCAAGATGCCCTTCAACAGACGAATGGCTAAAGAAGCTGTGGTACCATATTCTAGCTGTCCTGGGGGTGAGGGAGGAGGAAATGGGAGGTAGGACAAAAACGGAGGTGTCGGGAGGACAATTTGGTGATGGGAATCCCCCCTGATTTTATGTAAATATGTACCTAAAATATTATTGTCAACAATATGTAAGCCACTATGATCAAAATAAAAATTATATTAAGAAAAGAAGCTGTGGTACATATACACAATGGAATATTATGCAGCTGTCAGGGGAGATGAAGTCATGAACTTTTCCTATATATGAATGTACATGGAGTCTACTATGGTTAGTGAAATAAGTCAGAGGGAGAGAGACTCATAATAGTCTCATTCATCTATGGGTTTTAAGAAAAATACAAGTTATCTTTGCAACATTACTCAGAGACAATGAAATGAGGGATGGAACTTCCAGCTCACTTTGTGAAGCTCACCACAAAGAGTGGTGATTGCAGTTATAGAAATAACTACACTGAGAACTACCATAATCATGTGAATGAATGAGGGAACTGGAAAACCTATCTAGAGTACAGGTAGGGTGGGGTCGGATGGACGGAGATTTGGGACATTGGTGGTGGGAATGTTGCACTGGTGAAGGGGGTGTTGTTTACATGACTGAAACCTAATCACAATCATATTCGTAATCAAGATGTTTAATAAATAAAAAATATACTAAAAAGACTATTTCAGGATATTAAGGAAACAGAAACCCTCAAATAATTTTTATGTAGATAACATCACCCTGAGACCAAAAGCAGACAGAAGTGCTTTAAAAAGGAAACTAATATCCCTAATGAACAGTGTGAATATCATTAAAAAAAACACCTAGAAAATTGCAACTCCTCATCAATAAGGTCATCAACCATGACCTAGTAAGTTTCTTCCAGTAATGGTTTAACAGATGTATATCATTCAACATAATACACCGTATTAACAAAGTAAAAAAAACATTATCATATTAATAGATGCAGAAAAAATATTGGATAAGGTCTAACATCCATTGATGATAAATTCAACAAAATGGGAATGGAAAGAAATTTTCTCAATATAGTCAAGGCCATATATTGGCAAATATATTGTTCTCAATGAAGAGACTGAAAGCTTTTCTTCTAAAATTGGTACAATACAAGTCTTCCCTCTTACCACTCCTATTTAACACATTATTGGAAGTAATTGCCATAACAATTAGACAAGAAAAATATATCTAGGCAAACGAATAGGTAAGGATGTAGGTAAGCTCTCGCTACGGAAAACATGCTACTGTATTTAGAAAACCCTAAGATTCTAATAAAAAGATTCTAGAAATAATAGATTCATATATGAAAGTGGCAGGCTACAAATTTATCACACAAAAATTAATGGCCTTCTTATATACAACTAATGATAGAGAAAAATTGGACATTTAAAATGGTGAACCTATTCACATTAGTGCCACATAAACTCAATTACCTGGAAATCATTTAACTAGAAATGTGAAGAAACTATTCAAAGAAAAGTACAAATTCCTGCTTCAAGAAATAAAAGAGGGCACAAATAAATGGAGACACATACCGTGCTCATGAATTGGGAGTATTAACAACATCAAGAGGGCAATACTCCCCAAAGCATTGTACAGCTTTTATGTGATTTCTCTAAGAATACTCGTGACATTCTTCAAAGAAGTGGATCAAACACTTCTGAAATTCATTTGGAACAATAAACACCCATGAATAGCTAAAACAACCCTTAGGGAAAAAAGATGGAGGAATCACTTCCACCAACCTTAAATTGTACTACAAAGCAATAGTCATAAAATCAGCATGGTTTTGGAATAAATATAGACCCCCAGATCAGTGGAATATACTCGATATACTTGAGTATTCTGAGAATATTCCCCAGATATACAATCAATTAATCTTTGATAAAGGGGTAAGGAGCACAATATGGAGCAAGAAAAGCCTCTTCAACAAGGAGTGCTGGGAAAACTGGTCAGCCACAATCAAAAAAAGAACTCAGACCATCTAGCACCATGCAAAAAGGTCAAATCCAAGTGGATTAAAGATCTTGATATCAGACCTGGATCTCCCATATGATCCAGCTATGCCACTCCTAGGAATTTACACTAGGAACACAAAAACACTATACAAAAATGCCTTTTTCACACCTATATTCATTAAAGCACTATTTACAATAGGCATAATCTGGAAAAAACCTAGGTGCCAGACAAAAGATGGGTAGCTAAAGAAAATGTGATATGCAATACACCATGGAAGAATACTACACAGCCATTCTGAAATGAAGTCACAAAATTTTCCAATTCATGCATGGACATGGAAACTATTATGCTGAGTGAAATAAGTCAGAAGAGAGAAAGAGACAAAATAGCCTCACTCATATATGGGATTTAAGAAAATTAAAAGACAGTATTGTTATAATACCCAGCGACAATAGCAATGAGGGCTTGAAGGACCAGCCCTGTATATGAAGCTTAACACAAAGATTGGTGAGCACAGTTAGAGAAATAACTACGCTAATAATTATCATGACACTGGTAGTGAGTGTGAGAAATAGGATGTCTCAAATTCAGGCAGGAGTGGGGTAGGATGACGATGGTGGGCATTGATTTTGGGAAGGTTGCTCTGGTAAGTGGGATGTTCTTTTTATAACTGAAATTCAAGTACAACCATGTTTGTAATCATGGGGATTAAATAAAGCTATTTAAAGAAATAGAAAATAACTATTTAAGAACAATAGTTTTACACTGGTTTTTCATGCTTCACATTTACAAAAAGCCAAGGAGCTCAGCATATGCTTTGAATGCCCCCTAGGTCATTATTCAATCCCTTGCACCTTGTGGCCTCCAAAGCACTGATAGACATGACTCCATACACAAAAAGGGGCCAAAATAATTTAAATTATTTCATAAATATATAATTACTTTTTGGGACCTGAGTGGTGGCTCAAATGGTAGGGCATTTGCCTTGCATGCACTAAATTAAAATGAACTGTGGTTTGATCCCCCGGGAACCCATATGATCTCCCAAGCCAGGAGCGATTTCTGAGCACATAGCCAGGAGTAATCCCTGAACATCACTGGGTGTGGCCCAAAAAGCAATATATTTATATATATATATAAATGTATATGTATCAAACATTATATATTATATATTACATATATATTATATATGAATATATATAAAATTTCTTCTAAGATAAGTGACTAACAAATATGAGCTTATATAAAAATTACTGGAATTTATAAAAATTACTGGAAGATATATTTTGGTTTCTAGAGGTCTAGTAATAAATAACCAAAAATTGTTAGAGAAAATACATTTTAGTGACTAACAATAAAAATAAATAATTTTTGTAAATAAAGGTGTAGTGATTTACAAAGTTATCCACAGTTAAGTTTCAGGCATTCCATATGACAAAACCAATCCCACCACTAGAGTCAAATCTCCTCTCTCCTTGGCCCCAAACTCCCTCTCAATCCCCATCTTTGAGAGGCACATTTTTTATTTTGTTTGTTGTCATTTGGGTCTCAAATTAGCAGTGTGGTTGTGTGGTTTAGAGATACCTCACTACTCCACCACCCATGTGCCTGAGTTCTCTCTTCCTTCTACCCCAATCTCTCATTTACTCTTTTAACAGATTTAGAGCTTTTTCAAGTCCTTCCCTTTCCCTACAGTGATTATCAGTTGCCACAGTCTGAGTCTATCTAATCATATAAGTATTATGTATGTTTTTTTTTCCTTTTTCATAAAGTGACACAGTGAAACCTGAGCACTTCTGGGTGTGGCCTAAAGAATCAAATTAGTTTATTAATGTAAAAATATATATTGAAATGAATGTAGAGATTATTTTTCCTATTGCTTTCATGTTACATTATCTCTTCTATTCTTTTATATTAGACATTTTCCAGTTACTTTGCATGAGCCACAAAAGGACACTCAGAATTCATGACATAGCTGGCTCACTTCCTGTTATATTAATTGTAGGGTTTGCTACCAATCAAATTAACTTCCATTCCCACTTATTCCCCAAAGTAATAATTTAAGCAAACATTATTCTATAAGCCTTTATAGTACACAGTAGTTAGTTAATAACATCATCTAGAATTCATCTAAAACTTTTCATGTACATTATACTTTTAAATCTTTTTATAATACAGTTTTAAGGAAATAGCCTTTTCAATAAATTTGAAATTCTCACTGGAGTTCAAGTAAGATATGCTATTTGTCTAAACAGGAAGCTGAAACAGAGAAAACATTAGGGTCAAAACTCAGTTCTCATCGTATTAAATCTCATAAAGTTTCTTGTCCACTTGAGAAACCAGCTGCATTTAAAATGATACTGACAATGTTATGTAACTATTCTTAGTATAAAGGAATGCACACCTGTTCCTCAGCCTGCAAACTGTGCTTCCCAGGGAAACTTCCTGCTGACCTTGAGTTCTCAAACATGTTGCCCATCGATCAAACAATTACTTTTAAAGACTGCAATCATTAAGCACAGTAGAGGGTAAAAGCAGATACATAATTTGTATTCGAATGTTGTTTTTCTCTATTGGTATAGTAGATGATTAATGAAAGAAACTATGTGTACTAAGTTAATTTTGAAGTTTATAAATAATTGCACTTCAGTTTTTCTCCCTAATGTAATTTGTTCTACCACTTTAAATTAGCTGCCTCTTTATTTTGGGGACTATGTATTTGGGGGATCATACCAGCAGTGTTCACTGGACCAAATGATGCCAAGAACACAACCCTTAGCTCTTCATGCTAAGTATGTGCTCCAGCTCTTTGATAAGATAATTTGTGCCTGTCCCTATATTGATTTTGAACCTTGTTACTTTCAAGGACTTGAAATACTTTAAAGGAACACTCTGGATATGAACTGGGTGCTGCAAAGAGATAAAGTGGTATGTATGGTACTCCTTCATTAAAAACAGTGCAAACAACAGTGCCAAAAATGTAAAAAGAAGAGAGTGTGAGAGAAGTAAAGTATCTGTCCCAGAGGCAGGCAAAGGGGTAGGGTGGGAGTGTAACAGGGGACAATGGTGGCCTCAAATATGCACTGGTGGAGAGCGGTATACATAGCATGACTAAAATTCAATCATGAACAATTCTGTAACCATGGTGCTTCAATAAATAAGTGGTATGCCATATCTATAATTAAATACTTAGGATACATATTTATTACTGTTATGTCTGAGGAAAATGCATTGGTTTTATTATATTAATACATTCTATTAGGATTTATTTTGTTTGGATTCTTAGGACATACTCCTTGCTCTGTTCTCAGGGTCAGTTATATACACATTAACCCCTATACAATCTCTTCAGTGAATTCATAAAGAACTTTTAATATATTCTCTTTTCTTCTGTTGTTAATTTTTATTTACTTGTTTTTATGCTTCTTAATTTTTGGAACTAGCATATCCTGCAGCGCTCCTCCTTCTGTGATCAGGGATTATCACTGGTGGGGATCAGACATACAAATTTGATACCAGAGACTGAATCTGGGAAGATCACTTACACAAAAAGCATGCTACCCTCTGTAACATCAATCTAGCCCATCATCATTTTATTTAATTTTAAAAAAAATATTGAGAACAATGTGAACAAGTCTTTTAAAGTTATATTTCAGGTACATTGTGGTAGTGAATTAGGGCCATTCTCACCACCAGTGTTGAGCTCCCTTCATTTCCACTCAGTGCTCCAGAGACCACTTGGTTCCTGAGTCCCATCATCATTTTTTCTTTTCTTAATTAGAAGGAAGACATAGAAATATGAGGTGGGACAAGACGAATCATATTCTATAATTTTATATAAAAGGCTGGAGCTCCTATCTAGAAGCTATAAATATAAATACATTTAAAAGAAAAAGGGGGCAGATATGGCAAGGTTTTTTGTTTTGTTTTTCGTTTTTGTTTTTGTATTGTTTTGTATTGTATACACAAACAGTAAACTTTGGGAAATTAGAAAGGAAATGTCCTTGGCCTAAGAGATACAGGGTGATTCTGCCCTTGAAGCATACTGTCATGAAACTGACTATAGGTTCTGGGCATGTTAGTTGTCAACCCCCAAGGTATTTCTTTATGGTCCCAGAAAAATTTCTGCTCAATAGCTATCTTCAAAGTCAATATTCTGTAATTAGGGATCTTGATTTGTTTACAGATGCTAGGACAAAGCCTATGAGAGAGTCTTTTTTTTATTGTCCGGGAAAATTTCTGCTCAGTTGCAATCTTCAAAGTCAGTCTTATGTAATAAGAGATCTTGGTTTTTGAACAGATCCTAGGACAAAACTTAGGATAGAATTTTTCTTTGTGGTTCCAGGAAAGGTTATGTTCAGTAGCAGTTGTAATTAGTCTTCTCAAATTAGAAATCTTGTTTTTTTCACAGATCTTAGGACTAAGTGTTTTCTGATTTCATCTTACTGTTAGGTGGTAGAGTAGGGCAACAATTTTTGGCTGAGAACAGAGCAAGGAGTATGTCCTAAGAATTAAACAGAATAAATCCTAATTGAATGTATTAATATAATAAAACCAATGCATTTTCCTCAGACATAACAGAAATAAATATGCATCCTAAGTATTTAGTTATAGATGTGGCATACCATTTATTTATTTAAGTACCATGATTACAGAATTGTTCATGATTGAATTTTAGTCACACTATGTATACCGCTCTCCACCAGTGCACATTTGAGGTCACCATTGTCCCCTGTTACACTCCCACCCTACCCCTTTGCCTGCCTCTGGGACAGATACTTTACTTCTCTCACACTCTCTTCTTTTTACTTTCCCTTAGAGCAAGATACTGCTGTTTTATACTCGTCGGTGTCCTAAGAAACTACCTGGGTGAAAGTTTATTCCAGAAATGTATGAGGGCTTCCCCCAGAGAGTTCGATTCATAGTGATCGTGCAGAGAACTGTGCCAGTTCTGAGGTTGGGATCTGATGTGGGGATTGGAATTGGATGGACAATGTCCGAACACATGAAGTCTAAGTCAATTCCCATGACAAATTTTCAGGGTGCAAGTCTCCCCTGAATTATGTTATTTATGGGTTCTTATCCCTATTAGATAAAAAGTTCTTTCTATTCATAAAATGTCCATGATTTTAGTGTGTCTATGCAAAAATGATGTAATAATATATTATTTGTGCATTTGGGGGTAAAAGTAACAAGCTATACAACTCTGTACCCTGGCTTTGATAATAGTTGGGGAAAGTAATTCCTCCCATCTTCTTTTTTCCAGTGATTGCTTTAGCAATCAAGGGTGTTAATTGTTCCACATGAATTTCAAAAGTGTTTGATCCACTTCTTTGAAGAATGTCATGAGTATCTTTAGAGGGATCGCATTAAATCTGTACAATGCTTTGAGGAGTATAGCCATTTTAATGATGTTAATCCTGCCAATCCACGAGCAGAGTATGTATTTCCATTTCTGTGTGTCCTCTCTTATTTCTTGGAGCAGAGTTTTATAGTTTTCTTTGTATAGGTCCTTCACATCTTTAATTAAGTTGACTCCAAGATATTTGAGTTTGTGTGGCACTACTGTGAATGGAGTTGTTTTCTTAATGTCCATTTTTCCCTATCATTATTGGTGCATAAAAAGACCATTGACTTTGTGTGTTAATTTTGTAGCCTACCACACTGCTATATGAGTCTATTGTTTCTAGAAGCTTTTTGGTAGAGTCTTTAAGGTATTTAGGAACACAAAAATAAAATAGAAAAATCCCTTCCTTACACCTATATTCACTGCAGCACTGTTTACCATAGCAAGACTCTGGAAACAACCAAGATGCCCATCAACAGATGAATGGCTAAAGAAACTATGGTACATATACACAATGGAGTATTATGCAGCCATCAGGAGAGATGAAGTCATGAAATTTTCCTATACATGGATGTACATGAAATAAGCTATGCTGTGTGAAATAAGTCTGAGAAAGAGAGAAAAATGCAGAATGGTCTCACTCATCTATGAGTTTTAAGAAAAATGAAATACATTCTTGTAATAATGTTCAGACACAAAAGAGAGGAGGGCTGAATGTTACAGCCCACTTCATGAACCTCACCACCAATAGTGATGAGTTTAGTTAGAGGAATAACTACAATATGAACTATCCTAACAATGAGAATGCATGGGGGAAATAGAAAGCCTGTCTAGAGTACAGGCGGGGGCGGGATGGGGAGGAGGGATATTTGGGACATTGATGGTGGGAATGTTATACTGGTGATGGGGGGTGTCTTCTTATATGACTGAAACCCAACCACAATCATATTTATAATCAAGGTGTGTTGGAGGCTGTTAGAGCTAGAGAGCAAAATGGAGTCTCTGATGCCTGAAAAATAGGCCTGTGTACATGACAGGCGGCCACTGTGGCATTTCCCCCATGGACCTAAAGGAAAGAACCACCATATAGTTTAGTGAGCAAAGGTCACAAGATGTTACAGTAAACCGCCCGAGTTGCAAAGATAAGATCACAAATCCTATTAAGCTACCATTGTAAAAGAATGTTTGTGCCCCATAAAGATAATGTAAAACTGGAAAGTCCATCCTGCACGACCCCCTACTTTTCTATAGATGCCATGGAAAAGTACTGACTGTTACTTCCATATTTTGCTCATGCTATAAAAGCTAGCCCCCCTTTCAATAAACTTTGGCTCTTGATCAGCAAGCTTTATTTGAGCCCATTTCTTCCCCAGCCTCTTTCCTCCTTTTTAGGTCAGATCCCACTCGTGACCCACGAATTACTTTGCGATCCTCAATCCACCCTGCGGCCAGGATCCCGGGGGTCGCAAAGGTATTTAAATAAAATATTATTAAAAGAAAATAATAAATATTTTAATTTAAAAAAGAGATTCCACAGTTTTTTGTTTTTCAACATGGATTTGGTTAATCTAGTCCTATGTGGTTCCAAACTAACTTTTTAATTGATTGTTCTAAGTCCTTGAAGAATGTTGTCTGAATTTGAATAAGAATTTCTTTGAATATATAATAGTTTAGGTAAGACTGTCATTTGATGCTACTGATTCTTCCTACCCATTAGAATAGGATGTTCTTCCAATTCCTTAGGTTATAGTCAATTACTTTCTAAGGCATTTTGAAGTTTTCATGGTATAAGTCTTTCACCTCTCTTGTTAGGTTGAGTCCTAGGTACTTGATATTTTTAGATACTATTTGAAATGTAATGGACTCTTATTTCTATCTCCTCTCATTCGTTAGGAATGCAACTGTCCTTTGTGTATTGACTTTGTAGTTTGTCACTTTGCTGTATTAGTTTATTGTTTCTAGGAGATTTTTATAGAGTGTTTAGGGGTTTTTATGTATCATCTTCAAGTATAGATAGTTTAATTTCCTCTTTCTTTGTCTTAATCTCTCTGATTCCCTTCTTTGTCTGATTACTATCGCTAGAACTTCTATTACTATGTTGCATAAGAGTAAAGACAATAAAAAAACCTTGCCTGGTTCCTGACCTTAGTAAAAATATTTTCAATTATTGGCCATTGTGATGATGTTGGCTTTGGGCATCTTATAGATACCTGCAGGTATCTTGAAGAGGTTCCTTTTACCCCGATTTTGTGTTTCATGGTTTCATCATGAAGAGGTGTTGGATTATGTTAAATGCCTTTTCTGTGTCAATTGATATGATCATGTAGTTTTTGTATTTCTTTCCTAATTTTTTAATAATTTTATTGAGACTCATGTGAATTACAAGTCTTTTACAGTTATATTTAAGGTACACAGTGAGAGTGATTTAGGGCAATCCCCAACACCAGTGTTGACCTCCATTCACCCCTATTCCACCATCCATCTCATACTTTCCCACTTCACATCTTGGACTGCTTATGAAACATTTATCCTTTGTTTATAACTTATAGATTTTGATTCTGTTGTCATGGACGTTGGGTTTGGTAATTAGTTCTGATCATTATTTATTTCATTTCAATGTTCATGTGACTTTTTTATCATGGTACCGTCCACTTTCTTTTCCCCTCTTAATTTATGAGGTAGAACAAAATGATTCAAGTTCTGTGGTTCTGTTGGAAAAAAGCTGGGAGGAATACATATAGGTGCTTAATATGCAATTTAAGATAAGAAAGGGGGAAAAGAGAAATAATGAAGAAGAAGAAAAGAAGAATAAAAGAAGAAGAAGAAGAAGAAGAAGAAGAAGAAGAAGGAGAAGGAGAAGGAGAAGAAGAAGAAAAAGAAGAGCCAAAATACACATCAGACACAATAATCAACTACAAAGCAACAGCAAGAAAGGAAAAATAAAAAGGAAAAAAGGGCTGGTGTGTCGAGGTTTTGTGCATTTTTTGCATAGGCAATGTAAGTACTGTGGAAATTTGAAAGGCAATTCCTTTGGCCTAAGAGATACATGGTTTATCCACCATTTTTATTTAAACAACTTTATTACATACATGATTGTGTTTGGGTTTCAGTCATGTAAAGAACACCACCCGTCACCAGTGCAACATTCCCATCACAAATGTCCCAAATCTCCCTCCTCCCCACCAACCCCCGCCTGTGCTATAGACAGGCTTTCTGTTTCCCTGGTACATACTCATTATTTGGATAGTTCAAAACATAGTTATTTCTCTAACTAAACTCATCCCTGTTTGTGGTAAGCTTCATGAGGTGAGCTGTAACTTCCAGATATTTTCCCTTTTGTATCTGAAAGTTATAATTGCAGAATGTCTTTCATTTTTCTTAAAACCCATAGATGAGTGAGACCATTCTGCGTCTTTCTCTCCCTCTCTTACTTATTTCACTCAGCATAATAGATTCCATGTACATCCATGTATAGGAAAATTTCATGACTTCATGTCTTCTGACAGTTGCATAATATTCCATTGTGTATATGTACCACAGTTTCTTTAGCCATTCATCTGTTGAAGGGTATCTTGTCTGTTTCCAGAGTCTTGCTATGGTAAATAGTGCTGTAATGAATATAGGTGTAAGGAAGGGATTTTTGTATTGTATTTTTGTAATCCTAGGGTATATTCCTAGGAGTGGTATAGCTGGGTCATATGGGAGCTTGATTTCCAGTTTTTGGAGGAATCTCCATACTGCTTTCCATAAAGGTTTAACTAGACGGCATTCCCACCAGCAGTGGATAAGAGTTCCCTTCTCTCCACATCCCTGCCAACAATGCTTGTTCTCATTCTTTGTGATGTGTGCCAATCTCTGGGGTGTGAGGTGGTACCTCATAGTTGTTTTGATTTGCACCTCCCTGATGATTAGTGATGTGGAGCATTTTTTCATGTGTCTTTTGGCCATTTGTATTTCTTCTTTGGCAAAGTGCCTGTCCGTTTCTTCTCCCCATTTTTTGATGGGATTAGAAGTTTTTTCTTCTAAAGTTCTGTCAGTGCCTTGTATATTTTGGAGATTAGCCCCTTATCTGATGGGTATTGGGTGAATAGTTTCTCCCACTCAGTTAGTGGCTCTTGTATCCTGGGCACTATTTCATTTGAGGTGCAGAAGTTTCTCAGTTTAATATATTCCCATCTGTTAATCTCTGCTTTCACTTGCTTGGAGAGTGCAGTTTCCTCTTTGATGATGTTTGTAGTCTCAATGTCCTGGAGAGTTTTACCTACATGTTGTTCTATATATCTTATGGTTTCGGGTCTGATATCAAGGTCTTTAATCCATTTGGATTTACCCTTTGTACATGATGTTAGCTGGGGTTCTAACTTCAATTTTTTGCAAGGGGCTAGCCAGTTGTGCCAACACCACTTGTTGAAGAGGCTTTCTTTGCTCCATTTAGAATTTCTTGCTCCTTTATCAAAAATTAGGTGATTGTATGCCTGGGGAACATTCTCTGAGTATTCAAGCCTATTTCACTGATCTGAGGGCCTGTTTTTATTCCAATACTATGCTGTTTTGATAACTATTGCTTTGTAGTACAGTTTAAAGTTGGGGAAAGTAATTCCTCCCATATTCTTTTTCCCAATGATTGTTTTAGCTATTCTAGGGTGTTTATTGTTCCATATGAATTTCAAAAGTGCCTGATCCACTTCTTTGAAGAATGTCATGGGTATGCTTAGAGGGATCGCATTTAATATGTACAATGCTTTGGGGAGTATTGCCATTTTAATGATGTTAATCCTGCCAATCCATGAGCAGGGTATGTGTTTTCATTTCCGCATATCCTCTCTTATTTCTTGGAGCAGAGTTTTATAGTTTTCGTTCTATAAGTCCTTCACATATTTAGTCAAGTTGATTCCAAGTTATTTGAGTTTGTGTGGCACTATTTTGAATTGGGTTGTTTCCTTAATGTCCATTTCTTACTTATTACTATGGTGTATAGAAAGGGCATTGATGTTTGTGTGTTAATTTTGTAGCGGCCACCTTGCTATAAGATTCTATTTTTTCTAGAAGCTTTTTGGTAGAGTCTTTAGGCTATTCTAAGTAGAGTATCCTGTTATCTGCAAACTGCGAGAGCTTGACTTCTTCCTTTCCTATCTGGATTCCCTTGATATCTTTTTCTTGCCTAATTGCTGTAGCAAGTACTTCCAGTGATATGTTGAATTGGAGTGGTGAGAGAGGACAGCCTTTTCTTGTGCCAGAATTTATAGGAAAGGCTTTCAGTTTTTCTCCATTGAGGACAATATTGGCTCTGGCTTTTGGTAGATGGCCCTAATTTTATTGAGAAAGGTTCCTTCCATTCCCATCTTGCTGACAGTTTTGATCAAGAATTGGTGTTGGACCTTATCAGATGTTTTCTCTGGCTCTATTGACATGATCATGTGATTTCTATTTTTCTTGTTGTTGATGTTGTGTATTATATTGATAGATTTATGGATGTTAAACCAGCCCTGCATTCCTGGGATGAAACCTACTTGATCGTAGTGGATGATCTTCTTAATGAGGCATTGAATCCTATTTGTCAGGATTTTGTTGAGGAAGTTTGCATCTATATTCATCAGCGATATTGGTCTGTTATTTTCTTTTTTGGTAGCACCTCTGTCTGGTTTAGGTATCAAGGTGATGTTGGCTTCATAGAAGCTGTTTGGAAGTGTTCCTGTTTTTTCTATTTCATGAAAGAGTCTTGCCAGAATTGGTAGAAGTTCTTCTTGAAATGTTTGAAAGAATTCATTAGTAAATTCATCGGGGCCTGGGCTTTTGTTTTTGGGCAGACCTTTGATTACTGTCTTAATTTCCTCAATAGTGATGGGTGTGTTCAGATATGCTAAATACTTTTCATTCAACCGAGGAAGATTAGAAGAGTCCAAGAATTTATCCATTTCTTCCAGGTTTTCATTTTTAGTGGCATAGAGTTTTTCAAAGTAGTTTCTGATTACCCTTTGGAACTCTACCATATCAGTATTGATATCTCCTTTTTTATTCCTAATATGAGTTAACAAGTTTTTCTCTCTCTCTTTGTTAGTTTTGACAGTGGTCTATCAATCTTGTTTATTTTTTCAAATAACCAAATTCTGCTTTCGTTGATCTTTTGGATTGTTTTTCTGGTTTCCACTTCATAGTTTTCTGCTCTCAGCTTTGTTATTTCCTTCTGTCTCCCTATTTTTGGGTCCTTTTGTTGAGTACTTTCTAATTCTATGAGCTGTGTCATTAATCTATTCAGGTATGTCCCTTCTTTTCTGATGTGTGCTTGCAAAGCTATAAATTTTCCTCTCAGTGTCACTTTTGCTGTGTCCCACAGGTTCTGATAGTTTGTGTCTCCATTGTCATTTTTTTCTAGGAAGGTTTTGATTTCCTCTTTGATTTCATCTCGGTCCCACTGGTTTTTCAGTATTAGACTGTTTATCTTCCAGGTATTAAAGTTTTTCTTCTGTTTTTCTTTATAGTTCACATATAATTTCAGGGCATTGTGGTCAGTGAAGGTAGCCTGCAAAATTTCTATCCTCTTGATATTATGGAGGTACGTTTTATGTGCTAGCATGTAGTCTATCCTGGAGAATGTCCCATGTACATTTGAGAAGAATGTGTATCCAGGCTTCTGGGGGTGGAGTGTCCTGTATATATGTACTAGGCCTCTTTCTTCCATTTCTCTTTTCAGTTCTAGTATATTCTTTTGGGTTTTAGTCTGGTTGACCTGTCAAGTGTTGACAATGCCGTGTTGAGTTATCCCACAATTATTGTGCTGTTATTGATATTATTTTTCAGATTTGTCACCAATTGTATTAAATATTTTGCTGGACTCTCATTCGGTGCATATATGTTTAAGAGAGTGATATTTTCCTGCTGTACGTATCCCTTGATTAATACAAAATGTCTATCTTTGTCCCTTACAACATTCCTAAGTATAAAGTTTGCATCATCTGATATTAGTATGGCCACTCCAGATTTTTTATGGGTGTTGTTTTCTTGGATGATTTTCCTCCAGCCTTTTATTTTGAGTCTATGTTTGTTCTGACTATTTTGTTGCGTTTCTTGTAGGCAGCAGAAGGTTGGATTGAATTTTTTGATCCATTTAGCCACTTTGTGTCTCTTAACTGTTGCATTTAGTCCATTGACATTGAGAGAAAAAATGTCCTTGGAGTTACTGCCATCTTTCTATAAAGCTTGGTGTGTCTGTTGGTCAGTCTTGTCTTAAAGTAGGCCATTCATTTTTTCTTTTAAGAATGGTTTTGAGTCTGTAAAGTTTCTGAGCATTTGTTTATCTGTGAAACCATGTATTGTTCCTTCAAACCTGAAAGTGAGTTTTGCTGGGTGTAGTATTCTAGGGAATCATTTATTTTATTGAGTCTTGTCACTATGTCCCACCACTGCCTTCTGGCCTTGAGTGTTTCCAGTGACAGGTCTGCAGTAAATCTCAAGGATGTTCCCTTGAATGTAATTTCTCTTTTCAATCTCGCTGCTCTCAGAATTCTGTCTCTATCTGTGGGATTTCTTCATTGTGACTAGAATGTGTCTTGGGGTGTTTTATCTGGGGTCTCTTTTAGTTGGTACTCTTCGGACATGCAGGATTTTACAGCATCTATTCATTAGCTCTAGTAGTTTCTCTTTAATGATGTTCCTGACCATTGATTCTTCCTTCAAATTTCCTTCCTGGGTCTCTGGGATGCCAATGATTCTTAAGTTGTTTCTGTTGAGCTTATCATAGACTTCTATTTTCATCTGTTCCCATTCTTTGAGTAATTTTTCCATTGTTTGATCATTTGCTTTAAGGCTTTATTCCAATTTATTCTGATGTATGGAATTGTTATTCATCTCATCTTCCAGTGTACTAATTCTATCCTCAGCTGCTTTTAACCCATGGGAAGCTCAGCCATGTTTTTCTTCAATTCATCTACTGTGTTTTTCAGACCTGTTATTTGACCTGAAATTTCATTTTGAAAATTTCTGATTTCTATCTTCATATTCTCTTGATTCTTATTAGTGTTCTGTTCTATACTTTCTTTGAGTTCTTTGAATATCTTCCATATTGTGACTCTAAACTCATTATCTGAGAGACTGACTAGTTGGTTGGTCATGTTTAAGTCATCAAAGTTGCCATCGTCATTCTCTATGTCTAGTCCTGACCTGCCTTGTTTCCCCATTTTCACACTTGTACTGTGAGTTTTTCTACGTGTTGTGGTTGTATTCATTAGCTAAATGATGTGCACGGCTGGTAAGCAAAGCGGAGAGGCCATGCTCCTCTGGCTCCACCCTTTCTGGGCTTGTAAACTCACCTCCAAAAAAGGCTCCAGGAAAGGTGAGCCGTCCTCAGATGAGCCACACATAGGATAAAATCAGGCCAAAAATGGAGTACAACACAGATGACAGGTAGATAGGGGTGCTGGCATCTGAGTGCCAGCAGAGTTCAGCAGTTTCTGCTTTCTAGGCTTATAAACTCTCCTCCAGGGAAGGCTCCATGAAAGGCGAGCCATCCTCAGATGAGCCACACACAGGAGGAAATCAGGCCAAAAATGGAGCACAGCACAGAAGACAGGCAGATAGGGGTGCTGGCATCTGAGTTCCAGCAGAGTTCGCTGTTTCTCCACCCTTGAAGCATTCTGTCATGGGAACAACTAAAGGCTCCAGATATGCTCATTATCTAATCCCAGGCACTTTTTATGGTGCCAGGAAACGTTCTGCTCAGTTGTGGCTGACAAAATTAGTCCTCTGTAATTAGAGATCTTGGTATTTGCACAGGTATTTACATGCTGAAGTCTAGGCTAGGGTCTTTCTTATTGGATCCAGAAAAAGTACTACCTAGTTGTGGTTGTCAAAGTTAGTTTTCTGTAATTAGTGATCTGGGTTTTTGGGCATATCAAGAACTTAGTGTCTTCTGATCTCATTTTACCACTCAGTGAGGAGGTAGGACAATCTGCCTTATATTTAGATTTAGATTAGTTGCTAAATCTAAACTTATATTTAGTTGTTGCTGTTTCCTCATCATCAGGATGTTTTATCAACCCTTATTTCATTTTTTTAAATGTGGTTTATAATGTTGATTGATTTGCTTATGTTGAACCTTCCTTGTATCCCTGGGATGAAACCCATTTATTCGTGATATATAATAATTTATATGTGATATTGGATTTGTTTTGCTAAGATTTTGTTAAGGATTTTTTTTACCATCTTCATTAGTGAGATTGGTCTGTAGTATCCTTTATTTATGGTATCTTTTTCAGCTTTGGAAATGGACGTGATATTCACTTCATAAAAGTAATTCTGGGGAATTCTGTCTTTTCAATGTTTTGGAAGAATCTAAGTATCAACGCAAGTAATTAGCTGAATGTTTGAAAGAATTCACCTATAAAACTATCCTGTCCGGGACTTTTATTCTTGGGGAGTTTCTTTTTTAATTTTTTAATTTTTATTAATAGAACAAAGATGAAAAGAAGGACAAGGTAAAGTTACAGTGGGAAGACAATCACCCATAAACAGAATTCTCAGAAGAAATCTATTTGCTGAAACAATAATTTTGAATTTTCAGCCAAAGAACATTTAGAAAAATAAAACAGAACCCATGCAAAATTAGTTTGTCTCTCAGTCCCCAGATTGTAGTACATTATAATATTTTTAAAAGTACACAAAGCAATATAAAGTCATAAAATTTATATAACTCCTTTAACATTGAAGACATAGTATTTTTACAGTTCCATGCACATGCATATTAGCTTAAGTTAACCTAAAAGTTTAAGTGGAAGCTCTAGCTGGCATGGGGTTTGGGGAGACACCATGTCGAAGGCATTCTTCCTAACTTGGGTTGCTGAGGGCCTTGATAGGACTCCAGCCATCCCCTCTTCTGCCCCCGGACTTCAGGCCTTCCTTCCCTGGGTGCCAGCCCAGGTGGCCAGACAAGTACCACAAAATCCTAATCACAGACCAAAGCCGTGCATTGGAACTAACAACCCCCAACTATATCAAAAGACATAAAATGGATCCGAAAGGTCAACGAAACCATAAGTCGGTTCTTCAAAAGAATAAACAAGATTGATTGACCACTGGCAAAACTAACAAAGAAAGAGAAAGAGAACTTGATAACTTGTATTAGGAACGAAAAAGAAGGGATCACTACTGATATGGCAGAGATTCAAATGGTAATCAGAAACTACTTTGAGAAACTCTATGGCACTAAAAATGAGAACTTTGAAGAAATGGATAAATTCTTGGATTCTTATAGTCTTCCATGATTGAGTGAAGAGGATGTAGCATATCTAAACACCCCCATCACTATTGAGAAAATTAAAATGGTAATCAAATATCTGTGCAAAAACAAAAGCCCAGACCCAGATGGATTCACTAATGAATTCTTTCAAACATTTCAAGAGGAACTTCTACCGATCCTGGCAAGACTCTTTCATGAAATCAAAAAAACGGGAACACTTTCAAATAGATTTTATGAAGCCAACATCACCTTGATACCTAAAACAGACAGAGATGCTACAAAAAAGAAAATAACAGACCAATATCGCTGATGAATGCAGATGCAAAGATCCTCAACAAAATCCTGGCAAATAGGATTCAATGCCTCATTAAGATCATCCACTACGATCAAGTAGGTTTCATCCCAGGAATTCAAGAATGGTTTAACATCCGTAAATCTATCAACATAATATACAACATCAACAACAAGAAAAATAAAAAACACATGATCATATAAATAGATGCAGAGAAAGCATTTGATAAGGTCCAACACCCATTCTTCATCAAAACTCTCAGCAAGGTGGGAATGAAAGGAACCTCTCTAAATATAGTTAAAGCCATCTACCATAAGCCAGTGGCAAATATTATCCTCAGTGGAGAATAACTAAGAGCCTTCCCTCTAAATTCTGGCACAAGACAAGGCTGCCCTCTCTCATCACTCCGATTCAACATAGCACTGGAAGTATTCACTATAGCATTAGGCAAGAAAAATATATCAAGGGAATCCAGATAGGAAAGGAAGAAGTCAAGCTCTCGCAGTTTGCAGATGACATGATACTCTACTTAGAATACCCTAAAGACTCTACCAAAAAGGTTCTAGAAACAATAGACTTATATAGCAAGTTGGCAGGCTACAAAATTAATACACAAAAATCATTGGCCTTTCTATACACCAATAGTAATAAGGAAGAAATGGACATTAAGGAAACAACCCCATTCACAATAGTGCCACACCAACTCAAGTATATTGAAATCAACTTGACTAAATATGTGAAGGACTTATAGAACGAAAACTATAAAACTCTGCTCCAAGAAATAAGAGAGGATATGCGGAAATAAAAACACGTACCCTGCTCATGGATTGGCAGGATTAACATCATCAAAATGGCTATACTCTCCAAAGCATTTTACAGATTTACTACGATCCCTCTAAAGATACCCATGACATTTTTAAAGAAGTGAATCAGGCACTTTTGAAATTCATTTGGAATAATAAACACCCTAGAATAGCTAAAACAATCATTGGGAAAAGAATATGGGAGGAATTATTTTCCTCAACTTTAAATTTTACTACAAAGCAATAGTTATCAAATCAGCATGGTATTAGATTCCTCAGATCAGTGGAATAGACTTGAATGCTCAGAGAATGTTCTCCAGACATACAATCACCTAATTTTTGATAAAGGAGCAAGAAATCATAAATGGAGCAAAGATAGCCTCTTCAACAAGTGGTGTTGGCACAACTGGCTAGCCTCTTGCAAAGATTGAATTTAGACCCCAGTTAACATCATGTCCGAAGGTAAAATCCAAATGGATGAAAGACGTCGATCTCAGACCCGAAACCATAAGATATATAGAACAGCACGTAGGCAAAACACTCCAGGACATTGAGACTACAGGCATATTCAAGGAGGAAACTGCACTTTCGAAGAGATTAACAGATGGGAATATATTAAGCTGAGAAGCTTCTGCACCTCAAAGGAAATAGCGCTCAGGATACAAGAGCCCCCCACTGAGTGGGAGAATCTATTCACCCAATACCCATTAGATAAGGGGCTAATCTCCAAAATATACAAGGCACTGACAGCACTTTAGAAGAAAAAACTTCTAATCTCATCAAAAAAATGGGGAGAAGAAGAAATACAAATGGCCAAAAGACACATGATAAAATGCTCCACATCACTAATCATCAGGGAGATGCAAATCAAAATAACTATGAGGTATCAACTCACACCACAGATATTGGCACACATCACAAAGAATGAGAACAAGCAGTGTTGGCGGGGATGTGGAGAGAAAGAAACTCTTATCCACTTCTGGTGTGAATGCCGTCTAGTTCAACCTTTATGGAAAGCGATATGGAGATTCCTCCAAAAACTGGAAATCGAGCTCCCATACAATCCAGCTATACCACTCCTAGGAATATACCCTAGGAACACAAAAATACAATACAAAAATCCCTTCCTTACACCTATATTCATTGCAGCACTATTTACCATAGCAAGACTCTGGAAACAACCAAGATGCCTTTCAAAAGATCAATGGCTAAAGAAACTGTGGTACATATACACAGTGGAGTAATAAGCAGTCATCAGGAGAGATGAAGTCATGAAATTTTCCTATACATGGATGTACATGGAATCTATTATGCTGAGTGAAATAAGTCAGAGAGAGAAAAAATGTAGAATTGTCTAACTCATCTATGGGTTTTAAGAAAAATGAAAGTCATTTTTGCAACAATAATTTCGACACAAAAGAGAGAAGGACTGTAAGTTACAGCTCACCTCATGAAGCTCACCTCATGAAGCTCACCACAAACAGGGATGAGTTTAGTTAGAGAAATAACTACAGTTTGAACTATCCTAATAATCAGAACGTATGAGGGTTATAGAAAGCCTCTCTAGAGTACAGGCGTGGGTTGGGTGGGGAGGAGGGAAATTTGGGACAATGGTCATGGGAATGTTGCACTGGTGATGTGGTTTGTTCTTTGCATGACTGTAACCCAAATACAATCATGTATGTATTCAGGGTGTTTAAATAAATTATAAAAAATTTTAAGTGGTTGTTTTATAGATTAGAGTCAAAGGATCACAATAAAAACGGTGTTAGAATGTCAATTGTTTTCATAGGCCCACCAAAATATGGGGGACATGGAAAGGAAAATCCTTGACCTAAATACAAAGAGACCCTACTTTTGAAGTTTTCTGGCATAAGACCAATTCTAGACTCCAGGGATGCTATGTTGTCCAATTTAAATCATTGTCTACAGTGCCAACACACTTTTTATTTTTCATACAGTCGCTGTCGTTGGTGTCAGGTTTCTTTATTAAAGATCCTGGAATCTGTATATCCTACATTGAAGTCAGCATGATGTGGAGCTTCCTCTAGTTTCATCTCACAATTAGAGGGCAATGTAGAGAGCCCTGTCCTGAAAGCAGGTCGCTATTTTTGTTAAGTCTTCTTGGTGTTAAGGGAAGTCTCTTTTGAGTAGGTCAATGTCAGAGCAGTGTTAGGGTCTTTCTTGGTAGAGCATTGCTTCCAGGTGATGTTATAGACAAACTTGGTTGTCTCGTGGATGACTCCCCTGGTTCAGAGATGAATGGAGAATGCCCATTTTTCTGAGGCCCGAGTCAGTTCATTATGTCAATGTTTAGCGTGTAAGGTCCCATTGCATTACAAGTTTTGTGTGTTCCTATATCTATTAGATAAGAAATTGTTTTTATGTATAGTATTTTCCCATTTTAATGTGCCTATTTAAAAAAAGAACAATGCCACGTGGCGTTATTGCTGCATATGTGGGCCGCTAGAACAAATCCAACATTCCCCTTGACTTGGTTTAAACAAAAACATTAAACTGAGGGACTCTTTTTTACGAGAATCTTTATTGAATAGCTCACAAAGAGAAGAATAGACAAAAAGTGGGGGAAATCGTCACTGTATAAGAGAATATTTAGTAAGTTATATCTGTTTAGGAAATATATATAAAAATTCAAAAGACATATACATGTCCCTTTTTATGTCTTTTGAAATAGTTGAGGGTTGTTAAATCCAGTGCACCACTTTGGTCAGTGATTTGGCCTGTGCAGTACTGAAGTTAAAAATTGTAAATGTAGGGTAATGATGGTTGGGGTGAGGGAGTGAAGGGCTAAACATGAGCTTGTAGGGATGTGGGAAAGGGCAGACAGAATACAAGTTGGACATTCTGCATAAAAAACATACTTTTTTTCATAGGGAATACTATTAAAACATACTGAAAATGGAGATTGGTGAGAAGTTGCCAGTGACTTTCTAGTGCAACCCAGGAACTCCCATCACCCCCTAAGTTAGGGACACACCTTTCTGGCTGCCTGGGCTGGCACCCAGGGAAGACCTGGAGACCAGTGGAAGATGAGCTTCCAGACCAAGAAAGGATACTGTAGAGAACTGAAAGCCAGACATCTGCCCACCCTCCACCCTGTGCCTTTTCCCCCTAGTGCTTGGGGAGGGGCATGAAAGTCTAGGGGACCCCTTTAAGAGAGTCCTCCCAGTAAGTACCTTTCAGGCCACCTGTGCTGGCACCCAGGGAAGGCCTGGAGACCGAGGGAAAAAAGAGGGGTGGCTGGGGGATTGCCAAGGTTCCCAGCATCCTTGAGAAGCTTCTTTTGGGGGGGGTTGAGTCACACCCGGTGAGGCTCAGGGCTTTGTACTCAGAAGTCGCTCCTAGGAGGCTCGGGGGACCATATGAGATGCCGATATTTGAACCAGGGTCAGTCCTATGTTGGCTGCATGCAAGGCAAACTCCTTACTGCTGTGCTATTGTTCCAGCATCCTGCTTGAGAAACTTCTTAATTAATGTTTCAATTACATTACTTGTGACTGGCATGTTTACTCTTTCTACTTCTTCCTTATTAAGCTTGGGATATGATATTTTTCAGGAATCTTTCTATTAATTTTATGTTTTCTAACTTAACTGAGAAAAATTGGTTCATAATAATCGCTCATAATGTATTGTATTTCTTGAGGTTCTCTTGTAATCTCTCCCCCTTTTATTTGTGATCCAATTCATTTGAATATCCCCCCTTTTTTCCCCTTACGTCTTGCCAGTTGTTTGTCTATCTTGTTTATTCTTTCAGATAAAACCAACTCCTGGTCTTATTGATTCTTTGTATTGTTTTCTTTGTCTTTATGCTGTTTATTTCTGTTCTAGTTTTCATTATTTTTTTTCTTCTACTTATACTTGGACTCTTTTGCTTCTGGTTTTACAGATAATTAAGGTGTGACTTTAGGCTGTAGATTTTGTAATTTTCCTCTTTTCTAACATTGCATTGCTCTGAGTTTCCCCCTAATGATTGCTTTTGTCCATAGATTTTGGAATTTTTTTACTTCGTTGTCATTTTCTCAAGGAATATTTTTATTTCTTACTCGATTTCCTCTTTGATCCAGCTATTGTTGAAGAGAATGTTGTTTAGTTTTCAGGTGTTAGATTTTCTCTACATCTTTGTACAGTCAATATTGATATCTGTTGCATTTTGGTCTGATAGGTTGCTTGGAAAAATTCTTATATTTGTGATTATATGTAAGTTATATTTGTGTCCTAAGGCATGGTTTATCCTAAAAATGGTTCCATGTGCATTTGAGAAAAATGTATATTAAGCTTTCTGAGAACAGAGAGAACTGTATAAGTCCATTAGTCCTAGTCCTTCTTGATTCTCATTTAGGTCTCTTATGTCTCTCTAATGTTCTGCCTAGTGAATATATCTAGTGGGTAAAATGGGGTGTTGAAATCCCCGACTACTATCATATATCTGTCCATATATTTCTCTAAATTCACAAGCAAAAGTCTTACATATTTTGCTGGCTCTATATTTGGAGAGTAAATTTTGATCAGAGTTAGTACTACTTGGTCTAATGTTTCCCTGATCAATAAGTAGTGTCCATATTTGTCTCTGAGTACTTTCTTGAAGTTGAATGCAATTTGGTATGACTATTCTTGCCTTTTTACTTTTCCAGTGGCATGTATAATTGATTTCCATTCTCTTATTCTAAGTATGTGTCTATATTGAAATATTGGGGGCTTGCACACCCTTAGGTGCTCATGGGTTACTCCTGATTCTGTGCTCAGAAATATCTCCTGGAAGATTCTGGGGACCATATTAAATGCTGAGGTTGAACTCAGGTCCGTCCCTTGTCAGTCGCATGCCAGGCAGATGCCCGATCTCTGTGCTATCTCTATGGCTCCAATGCTGAACTTTTAAGTGTGTTTTCTGCAGGCAGAAAATATCTGGGTTTTGATTCCTGATACAACCCTCTACTTTGTGCCTTTTAATGAGATAGTTTATTCCATTCACATTTAAGGAAATAATTGACAGAGAGAGTTGTTGTTCTGTTATATTGTGTAGGGTTATTGTTATAATTGGGTGTTTGGTTTGTGTAAATATCTCTGAGTATTTCATTTAGAGACTGTTTTGTTAGAGCAAATATTGCAAGTCATTTTTTGTTTAAGAATGTTTTTAGCCCTCCCTCCCATGTAAATGAGTTGTTTTTTGCGAGTGGACTCTAGTTTGGAAGTCTTTCATTCAGTAATTTGAATGTGTCATTTCATTCTCTTAGTCTCTGAATTATTTCAAATAGAAGATCTGGTTTAAGGCTTATGTTTTTTCCTTTGTACTTGAGTTGTTTCACCCTTATTGCTTTGAAGAATTTATCTCTCTCATTGTTTTCTGCCATTTGGATTACTATGTGTCTTAGTGTTGGTCTTTTAAGGTCTATTTTGTTTGGATTTTTACAGCAGCCTCTGTCCAGAGAGTGGGAAAATTCTCTGCTATTATTTTCTCACTACTTGTTCTTCCACTTTCCCCTTTTCCTCCCCTTCTAGCATTGTTATAAGTTATAGATTATTTCTTTTTTCTTTGTTCATTAAACATGTTACATTTTCTTCCAATGTTTTTTCTTGTTTCTTTATTGACTTCTTTGTTGCTGTTTCCTTGTATTTTGTCTTCAAGTTCATAAATGTGATTCTTTATGTATGTACTTCTGCTATTATGGCTTGCTAGAATGATTATTAGTTTCTTTAGTTCAATTTGTATGAATTATCTCATCTTCTCATAGAGTTATTCTTTGAGTTGGTTGAATTTTTTATCTGTGAATTTCTTAATTTTTTTGACTAGTGATTGCTTGAGTTTCATTGCTAAGATATGAATGCTGATTTCAAGTCCTTATCTACAGGGTTTTTGTGCTTTGGAGAACTTGGAAATTTGCTAGGGTTTCTTTCTATATCTCCAGCTGCTGGTGTCTTACTTAGTTTCCCCATTATTCTTTGCATTGTATGGATGGAGTGCAGAATTTTAGGGTTTTTTTTAAAAAGTGGCCTGTTAATTTATATAAGGGGTTTTTGGAGGTATATCTGTTTTGGGGTTTATTCTAGGTAATCGAGTTTACCCAAGTATTATAAAAATGTACCAATACAATTTGTTGGGTAGTTCTTTTGGTTTGGAGGCAATAAAATTTCTTCTTTAAATTTTTAGAGTTAAAAACAAAGCCAAATAATTTTATTATTTTCCAGAATCTTCCCACACTGTGCTGCAGAAATGGTCGTTTTTTAAAGTAAAATCTTTAAGCACCATAATACAAGCATAATTGTTGTTGGGTTTTAGTCATAAACAGTGCAACATTCCCACCACCAATGTCCCTCACTCCTCCCCCAGCCTGCCAATATTCAAGACAGGCATTCTACTCTCATTCATTAACATTGTCATGCTAGTTGTTAGTGTAATTATTTCCCTAATAGCAATTACCACTATTTTGGTGAGCTTCATATTGTGAGCTGGTCCTTCCAGCCCTTAAATCTATTGTCTCTGAGACTATTACAATAATGTCTTTATTTAAAAAAACATAGATGGGTGAGTTTATTCTGTGCCTATCTCTCACCCTCTGACTTATTTCATTCAGCATAATAGATTCCATGTACATCCATGTATGGGAAAATTTTATGACTTCATCTTCTTATGGCTGCAAAGAAATGCTATGTCTGATGTGGCTTGGTAAAGCTGAAATGACTGTGAGGTTTGTGAGACAGCAGAATTGGTATTGTAGATTGAGATGTCTGTGGTGGAATAGTTAAGGAGGGGCTGTTTTGCATGTGTTCGAAGTTTAAGAGGTGACTTGGAATTTCCTGCACCCCACCGTGAAGAGCTAGGGCTCACAAGGTTGGGGTGAGGTTTTTTTATTATTTATTATTATTATTATTATTATTATTATTTCCACCTACCTTTCTTTTCTTTTCAGGTGAAGGGCTTGCTTGGTGTTGTTGGCTGGAAGGTTTGGAGGAAGAAGGATGGAATAGCCCCATCTTCTTTTTACCTATATTATATTCACTCTCGAAATTAACTCAAGTTAACAACTATAAATTTTTCATTTTCTGTACATGAACCTTATAATAAACAAATGATTTATACTCCTATGAAATTGTTGCATTTTTTTGAAAATGTAGACACCTATATTTTTCATTTTCACTTATTTTTATTTGCTTTGTAGAATCCCCTCTGTGCCACTTGGTTTGATATTAATTTATTATTTTAAAATATATTAAACCCTGTATATGCATAGTGTGAAAGTGATAATTCATCAATTCAAGATGTTAAAAATGTTTCCAAATTTAAAATAAGCTATATATGCCTGCATATGTACTCTTATTTGTACATATATGTACAAATATATGTGCATGTATACAATTGTAGTTATACAATTGTATCTTATCTCATACAATCTGATATTAGGGCTATGATTTCTGAGATGAAGATTTTCCAGACATGAAAATTTTTTCTGTTAATATTTTTTATTTTTATTTTTATCTTTATTTGAACACAGTGATTACAAATATGATTGTAGTTATATGATTTCGGTCATGTAAAGAACACCCCCCTTCACCAGTGCAACATTCCCACCACCAATGTCCCGAATCTCCCTCCTCCTCACCCCACTCCCACCTGTAATCTAGACAGGTTTTCTACATCCCTCATTCATTCACTTTGTTAAGATAGTTCTCAATGTAGTTATTTCTCTAACAGCACTCATCACTCTTTGTGGTGTGCTTCACAGGCATGGAAATTCTAATGCAAAGTTAATGACTATCTAAACTTTTGTTTTGTTTTGTTTTTTTGGGTCACACCCGGTAGCGCTCAATGGTTACTCCTAACTCTATGCTCAGAATTCGCTTTTGGCAGGCTCAGGGGACCATATAGAATGCTAGGATTCAAACCACTGTCTTTCTGCATGCAAGGCAAACGCCTTACCTCCATGCTATCTTTCCAGCCATGGCTATCTGAACTTTAGTAAATTGGTGAGTTATGTCCCATTAAATTTGATGACATAGTTTATTTTTGGTGATGTAATCAAAATAAGATAAAATCACACTGGACTTAAGTGGGTCCTATTCTAGTTATGGCTTCCTGTACAAAAAGAAACAATTTGATATAGAAATAAGATTATGCCAATGTCCTCATCCCTCAACCCTTGCTTGTCTTCAAGACAGGCATTCTATTTCACTCATTTACTACCATTGCCATGACTGTTGTCAGTATAGTTATTTCTCTAACTGAACTCACCACTGTTTTTGGTAAGCTTGGTGGTGGGAATGTTGCACTGGTGAAGAGAGGTGTACTTTTTTATAACTAAAATCCAACTACAAACATGTTTGTAATCATGGTGCGTAAATAAAGATAATATAAAATAAGAAAAAAAGAAATAGTATGACTCTGAGAAATAGACGTAAAAATTGGGGCAATATGCCTAAAGTCAAGGAATGTCAAAAACTTCCAGCAATCATCAAAAGCATGGAGGTCTTGTGAGAAAAGTTGACCCTAGCTAGTCTCCTGCATCACTTTGTTCCTTCAATTACTTTTTAAAATTCATTTTAAAATTTCTTTTTTATATATATGTGAGTATATATATTTTTATTTTTTGTCTTGTTTCTGTTTTTTTTTCTCTTCCCACTCCCAAATGCACTAGCAATATAATGTAGCACCATTTCTTCCTGCAAAGTCATACTGAAAAAGGAAATTTACATATAAAAACAAGATCTTATATACTATGGATAAGAACTCATACTTTTTTACAATACAGGCTTACCTCTCACCTTGAACATATGTCATGTGGACTGAACTTAGACTCCAGGGGATTAGACAGTGAGCATCCAACTTTGAACCCTGATTCCCAGACATAGAAATGACACAGTTCTCCACAAAAGCTCCAGGAACCAAACCCCCTCTGGGATATCCTTAGTACTGCTCTGGCACCAAATGTGCCAGTTTTGTTATAGTATCCTGATAATGAGGAAATGATAACAACTTGATCTTAGAGCAGGTTGTCTTACCTCACCATCTAACTATAAGACAAAATCAGAAGACTTGTCATCCTTTGATCTGTGAAAAAGCCAAGATGTCTATTTACAGATGACTGACTGTGACAACCATAACTGGGCAGAACATATCCTGGGACCAATAAAAAGCCCTAGTCTAGGTTTAAGCCTATGGTCTGTACAACCACAAAGATCTTTAATCCCAGAAGTCTGACTGAGACAACTGCAACTAAACGGGTCTTCTGGAAACATAACGAATGACTCTATCCCAGGCTTCATCCTAGGATCAGTGCAATGACCAAGACCACCAACTACAAAAGACTGATTAAAATGATAGTGAAGGAACAGAACTTCTAGAACTGTAAAGAAAGACTTCATCATAAGCTCCATTCCTTGACCTATGCAGATACCAAGATCTCTAGATACAGAGGTCTGATTTTATCACCCATGACAGAGCAGAAGTTTTCCATACACCACAAAAGGACCTAGGGGAAAGTAAATGGACATGCAAGGAGTCTGTAGTTATTCCCATGACAGTATACTTCAAGGGTGGAGAAACCCTGTATCTCTTAGGCCAAGGGAATTCCCTTTCTAATGTCCCCAATATTTACTGTGCCTATGCAGAAAAAAAGCAGAACAAAATAATTTTATTTATTTATATATTTTTGTTTTCTGGTTTTGTTATTGTTGTTGTTGTTTTCATTTTTTGTGCTCTGTTTTGTTTTTATTTCAGGACCGTCTTTATTGCTTATCTTTATTGCTGAAGTGCTCATTGGATTCTTTGCTTTTTCTTTCTGTATTGTTGTGGTGTTTCTCTTCCTTCCTCCCTTCTCTCAAACTGATGTTGAGAGCTCTAAGGATTCCACCCATTTTCAGCTTGTTTGATTTTTTTTTGTATTTTGGGCCACACCCGTTTGATGCTCAGGGGCTACTCCTGGCTAAGTGCTCAGAAATTGCCCCTGGCTTGGGGGGACCATATGGGACACTGGGGGATTGAACCGTGGTCCATCCACTTGCAAGGCAGACACCTAACCTGTAGCGCCACCTTCCCGGCCCCAGCTTGTTTGATTTTTAAGCCATTTTATTGCTTTTCTTTTCTTCAAACAGAACCGCATAACTTGAACCATTTTGTTCCACCTCTCAACTTGAAGGGGAAATAATGGAAGGTACCAAAACCAACAGTTATATTATCACTAGGTAGTAATAAAAATGATCGGACTTAAACACCAAATCCAAAGCCAATGACAAAAGAATCAATACCCAATCTACAAGCTAGACACAGAGGGGATTTATACTAGCAGCCAGGGGGTCAGGGAGGGGGATATGGGATGAAAGTTTGGAATGGGTGTGGAGGGAGGACAACTTTGGTGATGGGAATTCCCCTGATTCAATATTTATATGTACCTAAAATATTACTGCGAAAGATATGTAATTCATTTTGGTCAAAATAAAAATTATTATTATAATAAAAAGATGACCCTAGCATCACCTTGATTTTTAACTTTCTGCCTTGAGAACTATAAGGCAAAAAGTATGTTTCCAAAGACAGATATTTTTGTTTTTCTCTCTGATTTATAGTGGCCATTATTTCCATGGGTGTCATTTAATGTGTATTTGTTGCTGAGAATTTTAAGTAGTCTATCATAATTAGTCTCCTTTTAATCATATTTGATGTGGTCTTATTAAGCCTATGTTAGGCAAATAATTATTTAGAATTTATTGATATTTCATGAGGCTTTATCTACTGTAAATTTTTGTAGAACAGCTTTTGTTGACATAATTTTTAATAATTGATCTATATTCACCTTTATAAACTGAACTCTATCTAAACATAATGTAAAGTTTTCAGACTTTTATTTCCTTATATTTTATTTTAAGTGCTTCATCCATATTCAAAAATACAATTTTACCTCTTGTGTTACAAGCATTAAAGTTTTATTGGTTTTAGCAAAGCATTGGATAACTTTTCTTTGTTTAGTATGTTTTTATTTTTAGATAATATATTAATTAATCTTTTTCTTTGATATTGTATAGAACTCATCTGTAAACCATTCTTGTTCTTTAGAAATAATTTACTAGCAGAGTATGGTGCCCATGTGACTGAGCATCGAGGTACCACCATAGGATATTGAAGAAGTAGAATTGCTAGAACCACAAAGAAAGACTTCATCATAAGCTCCATTCCTTGAGCTGCACAGTCTCTAAGATCACTAGATACAGAGGTCTGATTTTACCATCCAAGATGAAGCAGAAGTCTTCCATATACCACAAAAGCACAAGGGGAGAGTAAATGATCATGCAAAGAATCTATAGTTAATCCCATGACAGTACACTTCAGGGATGGAGAAACCCTGTGTCTCCTAGGCCGAGGGAATTCCCTCTATAATATCCCCAATAGTTACTGTGCCTACGCAGGGGAAAAAAGAAAAGAAAAAAAGCACAAAACAATAATTTTTCCACATATTTATTTATTGATTGATTGATTTTTGATGTCTATCTTGGTGTAGAGATTGAAGTTAATGTCTCCAATATTTTATTTTATCTAGCTTATCTTTTTCTTTCTTTTTGCACTCCGGCATGATTTGATTTGAGACTATTGTGTAGTGCTTGTCTTTATTGCTTTAGTGCTCACTGCATATTTAATTTGATATTTTTTCTGTGTTTTTGTGGTGTTTCAATTAACTTTTTCACATCCTCTCTCAAACTGAAGTTGAAAGCCTCTAGAAGAACTCCGCCCATTTTCAGCGTATTTGACTTCTTTTTTTATTTTATTTTTTCTTATTTTGTACCCCAATCTATTGCTTTTCTTTCCTTCAAACAAAACCATATAACTCAATTTATCTAGCTCCGCCTCTTAAATAGAGAGGGAAACAAGGGAGGGTACCAGGAACAAACAGATATATGATCACTAATAGTAAGCTAGACAAAGAGGGGACCACCTACTCTAGCAGCCCGGGGGGTGATGGTGGGGTATATGGGTTGCAGATAGGGAACTGGGATGGGGGGAGGACATATTTCGTGATGGGTATTCCCCTGATTCAATGTTAATATGTACCTAAAATACTACTGTGAAAGATATGTAAGCCATTATGATCAAAATTAAAAAATTAAAGAAAAGAAATAATTTACCTAGGAAAATGCTCAACATTTACCTATTCATGAGTACCACCAGCATTAATTGAACTTATTTTAACTTTTTATTTTAACAATACAATTACTAAGTTGTTCATGATTGAATTTCAGTTTTATAATGTGGATGACCCTTCACCCAGGAACATATCCCACCACCAGTGTCTCCAGTTTCTCCCCTGACCTCCCACCTGTCTGTCTCTAGGACATTTTATTCTCTATTTCTCTGTTTTTCTCTTTCTTTCTCTCTTCTTTTATTCTTTTATTTTGACATTGTGGTTTGAAATATTGTTAATTAAGATGTACCATGCATATCACTTCATCTTAAACTTTTAGTTGGCAGGGAAATTGAAATGCCAAGGTATTTCAACTAAATTTTATGATACCTGAGGATTTTAATTGCTTTCTAGAGGCCAGATTTTTCTCATACAAACTTGCATTATCTTTCTGTTCTTCATTTGACTTCTTAAGCTTAGTCATCAAACCGCAAATGAGAAAAGTAGAATAAGAACCCCTGTATTCAACTCAAGTCCTAGCTCCTAGGTTACTAATAGTTAAGTTTTAATTTCTTTATCTGTAAAGACTCACTTTATAGGACAGATGTCAGTATTAAATGAGCTAGATTTTTAAGGCACATAAGGTCACTAAACAGATAGCTGCTTTAGAATGGAAATATGTTTGTTTTTTGTTTTTTTGTTTGTTTGTTTTTGGGTCACATCCAGCAGTGCTCAGGGATTACTTCTGGCTCTAGGCTCAGAAATCGCTCCTAGCAGGCTCGGGGGTCCATAAGGGATGCCGGGATTTGAACCATTGTCCTTCTGTATGAAAGGCAAATGCCCTACCTACATGCTATTTCTCAGGCCCCCCGAATGGAAGCATTAGTTTTTTTAGCTCTGCTGCTAATTGACTGATTATGGTGCACATACCCGTTATTCACTGAGAATTGTCCTCCTCTGGAGGTTGGTGAGCATAAAGCACGGTCATGTCCCATTGTGAGGTCAAAGCACATAACCAGAAAGTCTTCAATTATTGCTGTTCCTCTGGTCTCAATTCAGGACAAAAGTGAAACAGAATCTACTTTTTAAATGCTCTATGTACTCAGAAGTCGCTCCTGGCTTGGGGGGGCATATGGGGCACCAGGGGATGGAACCGCAGTCCGTTTTAGGCTAGCGCTGGCAAGGCAGACACCTTACCTCTAGCGCCACCATGTAGGCCCCAAAATCAATATTTTAATAATCTAAATTAGATGTGTATAGAAGATGAGCTGATGGATAACAGTATCTGTAATCTCTACCCAAAATTCACTAATGTCAAATTCAAGGTTCTCAAGTTAAAGGTACTCCTAATTAAACAAACTTTTTTTTATTATTTGCAGCAAATTTATTGAAATAAAAAGCACACAAAGCAGTTTGTGGTAATTATTTGGTACAGAAATGCTAGTTATCAGGTTTCACAGGTACTCCAAATTCTAATAAAAGAGAGATTAATAAATATAATGGCTAATTATTGAGACATTTTTTAAAATAGAGTACTTCCTTTGCATGCCTATTGCTGTTAAGTTTGTTCCCTGACTTTTACCCTACTGCATGTTGGATCCTACAAATAGTGATATCCAGTGCACTGCAACCAAGTGTGTGCCAGCACCAAAGAAAAAGTGTACAATTTCCAGTGAGCAGTCAGTGAAGTATATGAGCCCCACAAGCAAGGTGTGCAAGTATCACGAACTATTTTGTGAGCTCTGAAACTACTGTATTTATTTGAGTATAACGCTCACCCATGTATAATTTACACCCCTAATTTTCTATTAAAAATTGGTATAACATTTTGTTTCACACCAAGAATTGTAATTGACAAAAAATGTTGTTGAACACGTGTGACCATGATACAAATCATTAATTGACAACGTAAACTGGTATAAAAAATACCGAAATAAAATTACCAGTCACAATATTATTTAAAATGCTTCATAGTGAGATTCATCATCAGATACACTAAAGAGTTGTTCCCATTCTTCTCAACTTAATTTTTATCAGTGTCCCAGTTGGCAGAAACATTCGTTTCTCTAGTTTCTTCGCTTTCTTCTGAGTCTGAATTCCACAGCAGGTCGTCTTCTGTGCAGTTCATTATATTGCTAATGCCTGTCTTCAAAAAAAACTCTTTTTATCTTTCTTTTTCTTTATTTAAACATCTTGATTACATATATGATTGGGATTAGGATTCAGTCATGTAAAGAGCACCCCCTTCACCAGTGCAACATTCCCACCACAAATGTCCCAAGTCTCCCTCCATCCCACCCACCCCCACCTGTACTCCAGACAGGCTTTCCAGTTCCCTCATTTATTCACATGATTATGGTAGTTCTCTGTGTAGTTATTTCTATAACTGCACTCACCACTCTATGTGGTGAGCTTCATGAAGTGAGCTGGAAGTTCCAGCCCTCCTCTCATTGTCTCTGAGGATTGTTGCAAAATGACATTTATTTTTCTTAAAACCTATGGATGAGTGAGACTATTCTGCGTCTCTCTGTACCTCTGACTTATTTCACTCAGCATGATAGATTCCATGTAGATCCATGTATAGGAAAAATTCATGACTTCATCTCTCCTGACGGGTGCATAATATTCCATTGTGTATATGTACCAGAGTTTCTTTAGCCATTCGTCTGTTGAAGGGCATCTTGGTTGTTTCCAGAGCCTGGTTATTGCGAATAGTGCTGCAATAAATATAGGTGTGAGGAAGGGGTTTTTGTATTGTGTTCTTGTGTTCTTAGGGTATACCCTCGAAGTGGAATAGGTGGGTCGAATGGGAGCTCAATTTCCAGATTTTGAAGGAATCTCCATATCGCTTTCCATACTAGACAGCATTCCCACATGCAATGGATAAGAGTTCCTTTCTCTCCACATTACTGCAAGGTTTTCAGTTGAGCTACCGTGTTTTTCAGATCTGTTATTTCAGTTTGAAGTTTTCTAGTTTCTGTCTTTGTGTTCTGTTCAGATCGATCTATGCTTTCTTTGAGCTTTAGAAACATCTTCTATATTGCTATTTTAAGTTCCGTATTCAAGAGGTTAATCAGATGGTTGGAATTTATTAGGTCATCCGAGCTATCGTCTTCATTCTCTGTGCATGGTGTTTGCCTGTGAGGTTTCCCCATTGTCACGCTTGTAGTGTGGTTTTTCTTGCATTTTGTGATGGTGTTCATTGTTTAGGAAGAGTGAATGCTGCCTCTAGTTAACAGTTTTTTGGGGTGCGCTCCCTAGGCCTCTGAGGAGACCTTCAGGTATTCAAGAAACACAGGCAGGCACAGGAGAAATTTCCCTTGAAGTCCTCAGAGTGATCAAAGGCACAGCAGGGCAGAGCCTCCTCAGGTTAGAGAGCTCAGCTTATTGGATGGCGACCCCCACAGCCAGACTTTACTCACTGGTCATATTCAAAATGCAGTTTTTTTTTTGGTGCGCTCCCTAGGCCTCTGAGGAGACCTTCAAATGTTTAAGAAACACAGACAGGCACAGGAGAAACTTCCTTTGAAGTCCCCAGAGTCCAAAAAACTCTTGATGATCATTTCTTTTGGTATGTCTTCCCATGATGCTTTAACCCAGGATGTCAGGAGAGATAGGCCAGGTTTCTTGAGGTTTTTTTTTCTTCACCCTCGCAACTATGCGAGGCTGCAGCCCGGAAAAGTGCAATGTGAACTCACAATTTGCCTGTGCCCTATTTGAACAGGACTCCACGGCCACCCCACCCCAGCCCTGGTTTATATCGCGCACCCAAACTTTGATTTCTTTTTGTGGTAGAAAATTTTGCTCACTATGATTGAATAAATACAGTAAATGTGTGACCCTAAGACATCATCACATTTATGATAGCAACATGATAAAACAACAACAAAGAGACCGAATAGCAGAGAATTCTAAGTGGAAACAGAGTTTAATTTAACTTCAAAATATTCCACTTGTTCTTGAAGCAGCAGTATCATATCATGAACAGTGTGGGTGGAGATGGAGACAAAAGAGAACTCTTTCATTGATAGATTGACTTAAAATTTGATGTTTATAATTATGGTACAATGTGGGGCACCTTCAACTTGAGTAAGGAATCATAAAAAAGGAATTAGAAGAAATATCGGTAGTAAAATTAAATGGTTTACTAGACTGTTGGATAAGTAGAATTATTCTCAAGGCCAGGAAGTGCTTTTAAAATATACTGTTGCAGGTTTTAAACTAGAAACCAGAGATTCAGATGTGATATTCTTTCTGTGCTCTGTTCTTTGAAACCAGTGATATAAAGCTACTGATCTGCTACAGCAGCAGGAAAACATGATTCAGAATTTTTCCAAGGGCAGTTCAGAGTTGGCTGTCAAACATTCATCCATGTACATATCCATCTCTCTGTAGGAGTATGGTCATATATTTTCTTTTAAGATTCAAAAGGATCTAAAGTCAATATAATAGCTTTGTTCAATGTTCTAAAACATTTCTATAAGGATCCTAGTAATAATGATGAAGGACATTGTCTTGCAAATGGCCAAATATTTAGTACAGTAGTTGCTTATTCTTAAAAATAGATAAAAACTTAATTTTATTAATTTACTGATCCATAATGTGCCTATTTTTATCAACTTAAAATACATTTTATAAATTATAGAGAGCCTATATGCACAGGACCTTGTTTTGAGAATTGAGAAGAATGAAGTTTAAGAAGTTCATAAGCTGAAAAGCAGGAGGCCCGTTTTGTGTGATAGAACAAGTTACACCCTCAAAGTTTATGTAGACTGATTAGAAAAAAGAGAAAAAACAGTTGAAATAAATTATCTGTGTTCAAGTGGATAATTTATTGATATAAATACTAATCAAATGATAGTCATTATATTTCGGGAAAACCGGAATTTGCAAAAAATTATAAAAGCGTTCTGAAAATATAAAATAAGTGAATTGAGGGGCTGGAGAGATAACACAGTGTGTAGGACATTTGCCTTGCATGCAGCCCACCAGAGTTTGATCGCAGATATCCCACAAAGTCCACTGTGCCTGCCAGGAGCTATCTCTGAGTCAAAAGCCAGGAGAAAATCCTAAGAGCTGCTCCAAAACCAAAACATAAAATAAATAATATATATATATAAATGATATTTGCATTTGGCCAATTGTTCTTGAAAATTTTGTAACTTTATTTAGGAAAGATATGTGAAAGGCATTGCTACTGATTGAATTCTCATGTCTAGAAGTTCATAAATGGATAATAAAAGATGGATTAGGCAGAATATGATTGACATAGACCAATTTAATTATAATGCCTTAGTGCAGGGGTCTCAAACTAGTGGCCTGCGGGCCATTTCGGCCCTCCATACAACATTTTGTGGCCCGCGGCCGACCTTCAAATATTTCAGTATTCATGATTATTCACTTACCAAATAATCACAATAAAAATATCATTAGTAAGAAAAAAATTGCATTAAACATTTGCATACCCCGAGCAGTTCTGTTCGGGGTATGTGAATGTTTAATGCGATATTTTGCAATTTTTTTCATACTAATGCGAATTTTTGTTGTGAATACTTTGCGCCTAGTGCAGATGTAATGTCCGCTGCTCCTACCCGCTGTCCCTTGCATTATCAGAGGCCTAAGGGAAAGAAGGGAGAGAAGTTTATTACAAAATTAGATTTTGTCATACCTTCATCATGACTTCATCAAAGCCTACAGTGAAGAGAAAGACTGATGACAAGCACAGACAATTTCAGGAAAAGTGGGAGACGCAGTAATTTTTTGTTGAGCACAGGGGCATCCCCACATGTCATATTTGCTCAGAGAAAGTTGCAATGCACAAGGAAGACAACTTGAAATGCCATTATTCAACTAAACATGCTGAGGAATGTGCAAAATATCAAGGAAATGAGAGAGCCAAGCGGGTTGCCAGTTTTAAAGCATGTCTAATTAGGCAACAAGTTTTTTTCAAGAAAGCAAACAAAGAGAATGTTGCATCAGGTGAAGCTAGTTGAATGGTTAGTGAGCTGATTGCTAGGGCAGGGAAACCATTCACAGAAGAAGAGTTTGTTAAAAAAAATGCATGTTACAGGCTGTAAGTATTATCTGTTTGGAAAAGAAAGGTCAGTTTAGCAAAATCAGCCTTTCTGCCAACACTGTGGAAGAGCACATTTCTGACATGTCAAGTGACATTTATCATCAACTGTGTGAGAAAGCCAAATGTTTTGATGCATACTCAGTTGCTCTTGATGAAGGCACAGATATAAAAGACACTGCACAGCTCACAATTTTTGTCCATGGTGTTGATTGTAATTTTGAATTGACAGAGGAACTGCTCACATAATTTCAGTGCATGTCAAGACCACTGCTAATGAGATATTTCGGCATCTGTGTGATGACATTGAGAATGCAGGTTTGCCATGGAAGAGGTTTGTTGGAATAATAACCGATGAAGCGCCATTGATGACAGGGAGGAAAAATGGACTGGTGGCACGTATTCAAAAAAAACTTGAAGAGGAGGGTGTAGAGAAGGCCATTGCTCTTCACACTATCCATCAGCAGGCCCTTTGCAGTAAATGCCTGCCATGTGACAGTGCGATGTCTGTTGTTGTGAAGTGCATCAACCAAATCAGATCCAGGGGCTTAAAGCACAGGAGGTTCCGTGCTTTTTTAGAGGAAATGGAGTCAGAATATGGATATGTGCTCTACTTCACCGAGGTACGTTGGCTCAGCAGGGGAAATGTCCTGAAAATATTTTTTGAGTTGAGAGAAGTAAAAGCCTTCATGAAGAGGGATGGGAATGCTGTTTTCTGAGTTGAGTGATCACAAATGGCTCATGGATTAGCTTTTCTTGTTGACATCACACATAAACTGAATGTACTAAACAAGATGTTACAAGGCCCAGGGCAGCTTATCAGTGCTGCCTATGATAATGTGAGAGCATTCTCCACAAAACTTGTGGTATGAAAATCCCAGGTCCCTCAGACAAACTTTTGCCATTTACCAGCATGCAAGGAACTTGTGGATGCAGGCATACCATTCAGTGGTGAGAAATATGTTGATGCTATTTTTTTAGCTAGAGAAGGAATTGTATCACAGATTTTCCGACTTCAAAAAGCACAGAGTCACTTGCCAAATTTTTGTGAACCCCTTTTCCTTTGATGTGCAAGATGCCCCTCCTGTGCTTCAAATGGAGCTCATTGACCTGCAATGCAACTCTGATCTCAAAGCCAAGTTCAGGGAGATTAGTGGAAAAGCAGACATGCATGGGCAATTTTTGGGAGAATTGCCCTCCAGCTTTATTGAGCTTTCCGAATGTTCAAGCTCATCACATGCCTTTTTGGCAGCACATATTTGTGTGAAAAGTTATTCTCCACATTGAACTTCAATAAGTCAAAGTACAGGTCTAGACTTAATGATGATCATCTTCAAGCCATACTGAGAATCTCAACTTCTTCCTCTCTAAAGCCAAATGTGGTTCAGATTTGTGAGAAGTGCTGTCAAGTCTCTGGCAGCAAGGTATAGGCAAAAGATGCCATGTTCAGAAGAACTGTTCATGATCTTCACTCAATGTTTTATTCATATTCAGAATAATTAAAACTGTTAATAATGACATTTGAGGAATTTTTTTGTGAAATCCCTTATGTGGCCCTGCCTCACCCCTGTTTTGCCTCCTGAGGCCCTAAGGTAAATTGAGTTTGAGACCCCTGCCTTAGTGGAATAAAATGTACCAGAAGATCACATGTATTGATGTTGCATAAAGGTTCTATTTCAACTAGTGTTCCTCTCTTGTTTGCAGTTTTAAGTGAGATGATATTATTTATCAAATATGGTAAAATAGAAAAGGAAGAAAGATCATATACATAGGAGACAAGAAATGTTGGTGCTGCAAATGAATATAAACTAGATACTTTCTGTAGATTTGAAATGAAGATATATTTAATAATGCGTGTTATGATTTTATACATTTAATTAAAACATACCAATTTGCTTTGTATAATGCTTTCTGACTGCTGTCTTAGCAAATTACTATAAGCCTAATATATTAAAACATCCCATATTTATGTTGCCCATCACCCAATATCTTCCTAAAACACTTCCAGAAATGATTCCTGAGCTCAGAGCCAGGAGTAACCCCTGAGCACAACCAGATGTGGTCCAAAACAAAAGCATACATCCCTTATTTATAATCATATGGTTATGAAAATTAGAAGTTTAAAATGGTTTTGACTAGGTTAAAATAAAGATGTCAGAGTTCCAGAAAGTAACTCATTTGCTTCTCTTTTCCAGCTTTTAGAGACTGACTATCTCCCTTGTCTCATGGAGTCCTTGTGGTCATCATATTCTGACATGAGCTGCTTTCCTCAAATTTTCTTTTCTGCTGACCACTGCCTCTTTCTTTACTCTGTAAAAGCCTTTGTGGTTAGAATAGCCCTGAAGTTTCAGTGTAATCTCACTGTCTCAATTGCTAACTTCATCTTATTTCCTAAAGTCTTTTTGACCTATAAAGTAATATATTCACAGGCTCTGACCTTAGACCATGGACATCTCTGGGGCACTGTCATTATGCCTAGCCTGTCACCTGTAGCAAGAGCATTATTACTTTAGATATTCATCCATTCACGTATCCATTATAAACTGAAAAATGTAACATGGGAAAACATATGAATTAATCCCTGAAATATTTGTGTTCACTGTATCACTTTGAATATCAATAAAATTTTCTGTGCCTTAATATTCTTGTTCAGTAAACTGAGATATTTTATTCATGTAAGTTATTTTATATAGATCATTGACAAAATATAGATCAGAATATAAAAAGCAATGTCTGCTACAATTTTTTTTACTGAAATAGCTATTAATGATTATATTGTGCTAGGAATTAAAGTGTATATTTATAAATATTTTTGGGGGGTCACACCCTGCAGTGCTCAGGGGTTACTCCTGGCTCTACGCTCAGAAATCGCTCCTGGCAGGCTCAGGGGACCATATGGGATGCCAGGATTCGAACCACTGACCTTCTGCATGAGAGGCAAACACCTTACCTCCATGCTATATCTCTTGCCCCTATATTTATAAATAATTTAAAGATTAAAATTATTTATTTTCATTTCTCAAAATTTTAAAACATTTTCCATACTTCTGTGAGTATGGATTAGATTGAAGGCTATTATTAATTTGAAATTATTTAATCAATTATCAATATAAAATGCAAAACTTTTTTGGTGATAAAAAGTATAGCTTTGTTCATGGTTCTTAATTTAGATTCATAATAAAGCTGATAATATAGTTAGAATTTTTATAATTTAATGAGAGATGAGTTAGTATACCAAGATAATTGCAAAATTATATTAATTCATAGAAACTTTCGGATTGAGTATGACTTATTTTTATCTTCAGTGCACTTTTATCTAGATCTTGGGTGAAAACTGTTTTGTCTGAGCAGAACCTTTTCCAATAATATCATTTCAGTAGGAAAGATATTAGTAACTTATGCAAACTCTACAGTTTATATACAAGAAGAGCTACCGACAAAACTAGCATGAATTATACTTGTAAATCCTTGAGTAACTTTGAAAGACCAATAAAATCAAAATTAAATTGTTCCAAGAGACTTCAGAATTGTAAATTGCTTTGATTTCAATATAGTTTGGTCATCAGAAATAAATGCAGACTCCAAATGCCATCTGGTTCCTCCACATGTTCAAATTGCCTATACATACCTAAACTTTTGTGAATAATAAGAATTCTACTGTATTCTGAAATGCTTTTTCATATTAGTATTTTGAACTTCATTAAATTCAGAAATTTTACTATATCATCAAAATAGTAAAATCTTGGAACTAAAACGACCTCAACATATTAAAGCTCAGAATTCTTAGACTCTCCCAGAACTTTAGTTTAAGGAAGTACCTAGTAGAGTTTTCCATTTTAAAATAAAAGTATTATAATTTTTATAGTATTCATTCTCCATCAAAAGTTACTAAATGGAAAATGTAGGACACTTAAAATGAGTCAATCAGAAATTTTATAACAAAGTTCTTTAAAAAAAATTTTGTAGGGTTGGCATGATGGCACAGCTGTTAGGACAATTGCCTTTCATGCAGCCCACTTGGGCTCAATCCTACTTATTCCAATGCTTGAATCCCATCAGGACTGATGCCAGAAAGCAGATCTAGGAGTAAGCCCTGAGCACTGCCTAGTGTATTACGCAAACAAAATAAAAAGTATATAGCTAGTTATATGATTTTTTATATTGGCATGAAGATTTATTTTAAACGTTTTCATATTTTCATATAGGCATTAAATATTTAACAAATCAAAATTTTAATTATTTATTTTATCTAAAATATTTAGATTAGCATTTGTGCAATCTTGTCAGTTGTACTTTGTACTCTAATCATGTGTGATGTGACTAATGTATATATTTGCTCTAACACCCCAGATGGGCTACATGTGGCCTCCATCCCTGTGCTAGATGATACAGACCTAAATGTTAAAATAGTTTGCATCCAATTAGGGATAATTTGTGGATCACAGAATGAATCATTTAATTGTGTGATGGTAACAAACAACAGAGTTTAGCATACAACATGAGAGAGATTTGCCATTTATTGTATATATACTGAATTTTCATTTTACAATGAATTAGTTATATTTTTCCTAGGTATAACTAATTGTTGAATGTAGTTATTATTGCTAAGTTTTATTCATAAAATTAAAAATCCATATTAAGTGTTTTACATGTGCTTGGAATTGTATGAGTTTATGGTGACACTACAAAGTGAATTGCACAGCTTCATGCAACTTCTAGGTGAGAGAATAGAATTCTGGAAAGATAGTACAGTGAGTAAGAAGTTTGCCTTGTACTCAACCACGCCTGGCACTGCATATTGACCCAAAGCACCTCCAGAAGTACTTTATTTTTAATACTTAGTTATTATGTATTTATATATATTTGTAGTTCTACTTTAACTTTCTAAGAGGCTAGAGTTAACATTATTTGTATTTACTTATATAGTATGTCATAAATTTTATTTAAATACATACATTTGTCTTTTTCCTAAGTTCAAAATCTCTTTTGTAAATATCTTTATTTAAACACCTTGATTACAAATATGATTGTAGTTGGGTTTCAGTCATATAAAGAACACCTGTCTCTTCACCAGTGAAAAATTCTCATCCCCAATGTCCCAAATCTCCTTCCCTCTCCCACTCCCCCACTCCCCCCAGCCTATACTTGAGAAAGGCTTTCCACTTCCCTCATTCATTCACATTGTTATGATAGAAGTCAGTGTATTTATTTCTCTGAGCTCACCACTCTTTGTGGTGAGCTTCATGGTATTTTGTAAGCAGAGAGCCAAGAGTAATCATCTGAGAACAGCCAGAAGTAGCAAAAACACCACTTCCTCCGAAAACAAACTAATAAACATTTAATAACAAAGTGGCCATACAATTCTTTGCAAAAATACTTGGATTCAATATCTTGAAACTGGGACAATATAAACGGAGCCCCAGACTTCAAAACAAGGATATGGTCAGACTCGAGTTTGGAAGCAAACTTCGACGCAGGAATAATCAACACAGTGAAAGGGTACAAGAATGGGTTCAAAACTTTCAACACTCAATCCAGGAATTCTACTGCACACGCCTTTTGCTCCTAAGAAGAAAGGCAGCTTAGTAGAGGAAGACTGAAAATGAGACTCTTCCTATCTGAAACCAAGTCTTTAATTCACAAGAACCAGGCCACACCCGTGGGTGAAAAAGGAATACCAAGTCGGGAGGGATCCAGTAATCCCATCACCTATGATAGAGTATGAATACTGATTAGGGTAGGGCCATTAATCCAACAGGACATTTTTATTACTTGCTTTTCTACTACAGAGCTCAGAAGTCAGTTTGAGGAATCACATAACTGGAAATTTAGGCCCATTATATCAGTAACATTCCAGCCACTGAGGAAAATCCACAAAGCAATGAATAAAATAATTTTCTAATATATCAACTGACCATTAAACTAATGACCAACTAGTAAGAGGAACTGGAAGTGGTCAGATTATTTCTACAGAGATATGGATGTTTTACTTTTGGAATTATCTAGTATTTTCTAGTGATTGTGTTTTCAGTTCTGATGTTGACCTAAAAATGTCAAACATTCTAAAAAGGAGGAGACATATATATTGACTTGCTCATATATAACTTATATTACATATAATATATGAGAAAGTTAATAAATTGTTTTAGTTTCTGTGACATAAATCTGTACATATACTGTAGAGTATATTAAGAGAAAGAAGTACATTCGACCTGTGGGCAACAGAGAGAAAGAAATGATAAATATTCTACACAAATTTTCATTTTATTAAGTATTAATAGATGAGAATTTACTAGACGAGGAAGAAGGAAAGGGTCTAAGAGAAATGAAAGCATGATGTTGGAAACTTACACTTAAAACTCACAAAACACATAGTTATATTTTTCTCTCTCCAATATTTAATAGAAGAAACTGGGTGGAATTCTTTACAGAGAAAAAAAGATTTTTGAAAGGGGCAAAAATATTGAATGTGGACTTTAACCTAATGAAATACGCAAGTTGTTAGAAGAATGAATATTTCACTATTTAATTTACATGTGGATTCTAAAAGTTAATATTATATAAGCAGAAAGCTGCTATGAAATTAAAAATTTCCCCAGATTCACTAAGATATAATTGATACCAAAATTTATGTAAATTGATAATGGGCAACATGTTCATTTGATACACTTAAAGTGATTATTTTTACAATGCTAGATAATATGAAATGATTGTCATCAAACATTATGTAATATCTCTATTTTTAGATATAGAATAACCTCACATAAATAAAGTTACTTCTGTGTGGCTTCTGTGTGGTGAGAACATTCAAGATATTGCAACTTAACTTTCTACCATATAACATTGTACTATTAGCTACCCAATAAGCATCCTTCTATACATTTATACAAAAAAATTATTTATCTTACAAGTGGAATTTTGTAAGCTTTTAAAAACTTTCCCCCAATTTTTCATGTCACAGAAATGGGTAACTAGTAGTCCCCAGGTGTATACATCTCAAGTGTTGATACACACACTTATTCACAAAGTGAGAGGATTTAAATGATAATTAGTTTGATTGTGCTGACAAGTTTACAATATACATATATATCAAAGCTTCATGCTTTGTGCTTAAAATATATGCGATTTTTGTTAATCACAATTCAATAAATTTAGATATATTTAAGTAAAGTATATGCCAGAAGAATTGTTAAAATTTTAATGTGGAAGTCTAGTTAAAAGAAAGCAGAACTAATTTAATATTTTAAGTTTTGGTGCTATTACTATATGAAAGAACATAAAATAGGACTTGGATAAGGAGACAGAAGAGTAGAGAAATATGCACAGGTGACACCTCCCTCACTCTCTTCCAGAAGGGACAGATTACTCTCACCTGACTTCACAGACAATGGATCTGCCATTTTGCCAGGGCATTGCTGATAGCGATTTTCACTCACTGACTCTGTTCTTCTTGGCTTTTCCGCCAAGGCATCTCTTGGAGTGCGATTTTCCTGGGCTATTCTAAGCACAATCAGGAGAGCTTCAGGAGACAGAAAAGTAGAGAAACACGCACAGGAGAACCCCCCCCCATCACTCCCAAATAGGAATCTCAAAGCAAGACATATTCCTCCTGCCTGACATCACAAACAAACGATCTGCCATTCTGCCAGTAAACCACAAATTGCTGGTTTTCACTCCCTGACTCAGTCTTGCTTGGCATGTTACCCTGGGCACTTCTAGGATAACAATTTTGTTGGGTTCTTCACGACCCACTCAGGAGTGCTTCAGGAGACAGAAGAGTTGAGAAACACACACAGGTGAAACCCCAATGAGTCTCTCCCAATTGGTAATCGCAAAGCAGGGACAGATTACATCCGCTTGACTTCGCAGATAATGAATCTGCCATTCTGCTAGGTCACTGCTGATAGCTGGTTTTCACTCATGATTCAGTCCTTCTTGACTTGTTGACCAGGGCACCACTTGAAGGGCGATATTGCTGGACCATTCTAAGATCGAACAGGAGAGGTTCAGGAGACAAAAGAGAAGAGAAACACACACAAGCGACAATCCCCTTAGTCTCTCCCAATTGGTCTCTCATAGCATGGGCATATTCTTCCTGCTTGACTTCACAGACAATGGATCTGCTATTCTGCCAGGGTACTGCTGATAGTCGGTATTCATTCATGACTCAATCCTTCTTAACTTTTCAACCAGCACACCTCTTGGAGAGCAATTTTGCTTGGCCACTCTAATCTCAAATAGGAGAGGTTCAAAAGACAGAAAAGTAGAGAAACACACAAAGGTGAAACTCCCCTCAGTATCTCCCAAATGGGAATTTCACAGCAGGAGCAGATTCCTCCCATCTGACTTCACAGACTAAGGATCTGCTATTCTGCCCGGACACCACTGATAGCTGGTTTTCTCTCCCTTACTCAGTCTTACTTGGCTTGTCAGCCTGGGCAGCTCTTAGAGAGTGATTTTTCTGGGAACTCATTGGCTTACTCAGGAGTGATTCAAGAGACAGAAGAGTAGAGAAGCACGCACAGGCGAAATTCTGATCAATCTCGCCCATTTAGTAATCTCACACCAGGGGCAGATATTTCCCATCTGACTTCACAGACAAAGGAAGTTTCTGCCTTTATGCTAGGCCACCGCTGATAGCAGTTTTCACTCACTGCTCAGTCCTTGTATTTTCTGCCTGAGCACGTCGAGAAGACATGCCTTAGTACCACTCATAGTGGTTCAGGAGAGAGAAGAGTTACAGAAACATGAACAGGCGACACTCCCTGCAATCTCTTAATATCGGTAATCTCACAGAATGGACAGATTCCTGATGCCTGACTTCACAAAGGATTTTCCTTTCTGCCAGGGCACAGCTGATAGCTGGTTTTAGCTAACTGACTCAGTCATTCTTGGCATTTTGGCCTGGGAAACTGTATGAGAATAATTTTGCAGGGTCCTTCACAGCCCACTCAGGAGAGGTTTAGGAGACAGAACAGTAGAGAAATACACACAGGTGACACCTCCCTCACTCTCTCCCAATTGGTAATCTCACAGAATGGGCAGATTCCTGATGCCTGACTTCACAGACAATAGAACTGCCATTTTGCCAGGGCACTGCTGATAGCCGATTTTCACTCACTGACTCAGTCCTTCTTGGGATTTCGGCTAGGGCACCTCTTGGAGTACTATTTTGCTGGGCTATTCTAAGCACAATCAGGAAAGGTTCAGGAGACAGAGGAATAGAGAAACACACAGGAGACATCCCCTAAGTCTTTCCCAAATAGAAATCTCATAGCAAAGGTATATTCTTCCTGCCTGACATCACAGAAAAAGGATATGATATTCTGCCAGCACACCGCTGATAGTGGGTTTTCACTCATGACTCAAACCTTCTTGACTTTTTGACCAGGGCACTTCTTGGAGAGCAATTTTGGTTGGCTATTATAAGCCCAAACAGGAGAGGTTCAGGAAACAGAAATGTAGAAAATCAGGCATAGGCGAAACCCCAATGAGTCTCTCCTAATTGGTATTTTCACAGCAGGGGCAGATTCCTCCTGCTTTACTTCAGAGACAATGAATCTGCCATTCTGCCAGGGCACTGCTAATAGTAGGTTTTCACTCATGACTCAATCCTTCTAAGACTTTTTGAACAGGACAGCTCTTGGAGAGCAATTTTGCTTGGCCAGTCTAATCTCAAACAGGAGAGGTTCTGGAGACAGAAGAGTAGAGAAACACACAAGGCAACACCCTGCTTAGTTTCTTCCAAATAGGAATCTCATAGCAAAGGCATATTCTTCCTGCCTGACATCAGAGACCATGAATATACCATTCTGCCAGGGCACCACTGATAACCAGTTTTCACTCCCTGACTCAGTCTAACTTGGCGTGTCAGCCTGGGCACCTCTAGGAGAGCAATTTTTCTCGGTATTCTCGGTGCACTCTGGAAAGGTCCAGGAGAGAGAAGAGTAGAGAAACTTGCACAGCAGACAGTCTCCCTAGTCTACCCCAATAGTAAAGCAGGGGCAATTTTTTCTGCCATGGCATCGTTGATAGCCGATTTTCACCCCCTCACTCAGTCTTTCTTGATTTTCGGCTGAGACACTACTAGGAGAGCGATTTTGCTGGGCACTTCTCGGCCCACTCATCGAGTTTCAGGTGATAGAAACATAGAGAAACACACAAAGGTGACACCACACTCAGTCTCACCCAATTGTTAATCTCAGAGCAGGGGCAGTTTCCATCCTCCAGATTTCACAGACAAAGAATTTGCTATTCTGCCAGGGCTTCACTGATGGGCAGTTTTCACTCACTGTCTAAATTTATCTTGGATTTTTGGCCCGGGCACCTCTAGGAGAATGATTTTGCTGGGCCCTTTAGACCCACTCAGGAGAGGTTCAGGAGAGAGAAGAGTAGAGAAGCACACACAGGCGACACCCCCATGCAATCTCTTCCTATTGGTAATCTTGCAGCAGGGGCAGAATCCTCCAGACTGACAGCACAGACAAAGGATTTGTCTTTCTGCCAGGGCACTGCTGATAGCCAGTTTTAAATAACTGACTCAGTCATCTTGGCTTTTCGGCCTGGGCAACTCTATGAGAGCAATTTTGCAGAGCCCTTCACAACCCAGCCAGGAGAGGTTCAGGAGACAGAAGCATACAGAACAATGCACAGGCGAAACTCCCCTCAGTCTCTCCCAATTAGTAATATCACAGCAGGAGCAGATTCCATCCACTTGACTTCACAGAAATTAGATCTGCCATTCCGCCAGGGCACTGCTGATAGTCAGTTTTCACTCATGACTAAGTCCTTAATGACTTTTCTGACAGGACACAACTTGAAGGGCGATTTTGCTGGGCCATTCTAAACCCAAATGGGAGAGGTTCCAGAAACAGAAGAAAAGAGAAACACGCACAGGTGACATCTACCTTAGTCTCTCCCAATTGGTAATCTCAGAGCAGGGGCAGATTCCTCCTGCTTCACTTCAGAGACAATAGCTCTGGCATTCTGTCAGAGCACTGCTGATAGCCGGTTTTCACTCCTGACTCAATCATTCTTGACTGTTCGACCAGGGCACTTCTTGGAGAGCAATTTTGCTTGAAATTCTAATCTCAAGCAGGAGAGATTCAGGAGACAGAAGAGTAGAGAAACAAGCACAGTCCATACCCCCCTCAGTCTCTCTCATTTGGTAATCTCATGCACTGGTAGATACCTCCTGCTTGACTTTGCAGACAATGGGTCTGCAATTCTGCCAGAGCACTGCTAATAGTTGGTTTTCAATCATAACTCAGTCCTTCTTGGTATTCGCCAAGTCACCTCTTGGAGAGTGATTTTGCCAGGCCATTCTAAGCCCAAACAGGAAGTGTTCAGGAGACAGAAGAGTAGAGAAACACACACAGGTGACATCCCCCTCAGTCTCTCCCAAATGGGAATCTCATAGCAGGGGCAGATTCTTCGCACCTGACTTTACAGCAAAGGAAGTTTCTGCCTTTCTGCCAGGCCACCACTGATAGACGGTATTCACTCACTGGCTCAGTCTTTTTTTTTTTTTTTTTTTTTTTTGGCTTAGGCACCTCTAGATGAGCAATTTTGCTGGACCTTACTCGGCCCACTCAGGAGAGGTTCAGGATACAGAAGAGTAGAAAAACAAACACAGGAAACACCCAGCTCAGTCTCTCCCAGTTGGTAAATTCACGGCAGGTGCAGATTCCTCCAACCTGATTCCACAAAGGATCTGTATTTCTGCCTGTTAATCGCTGAAAGACGGTTTTTACTACATGACTCATTCATTCTTGGCTTTTTGGCCTTGGCATCTCTAGGAAAGTAATTTTTCTTGGCAGTTCTCGGTCCAATCAGGAGTATTTCAAAAGAGAGAAGAAAAGAGAAACACGCAATGTGACACCACCCTCAGTCTCTCCCAATTAGTTATCTCATAGCAGTGGCAGATTCTTTCTATCAGATGTCACAGACAAAAGATCTGCTTTTCTGCCAGGGCAAGGCTGATAGCCGGTTCTCACTCACTGACTAATGCTACTTGCATTTTTGGCCTAGGTACCTCTAGGAGAGCGATTTTGCTGGGCTCTTCTTGGTCCACTCAGGAGAGGTTCAGAGGCAGAAGTATAGAGAATTATGCACCCCTAAGTCTCTCTCAATTATTTATCTCAGAAGGGGCAAGTTCCTCCCTCCAGAAATCACAGGAAAAGGATTGCCCTTGCTCCCAGGACACCTCTGATAGCAAGTTTTTATGCTCTGACTCAGTCTTTTTTGGATTTTCAGCCTGTGAACCTTTAGGAGAGCAATTTTTCTGGGGTACTCTTGCCCACTCATCAAATTTCAGGTGATAGAAGAGTAGAGAAACGTGCACAGGTGACACCACCCTCAGTCTCTCCCACCTGACTTCACAGATAAAGGAATGGCCTTTATGCCAAGGCACCGCTGATAGCCGGTTTTCACTCACTGACTAGGTCTTTTTTGACTTTTGGCCTGGGCACCTCTAGGAGAGTGATTTTGCTTGGCCATTCTCGGCCCACTCAGGAGAGAATGAGGAGACAGAAGCGTGGAGAACAATTCACAGGTGACACCACATGCAGTCTCTTCTAATTGGTAATCTCCCAGCAGGTGCAGATTTCTCTGTCTGACTTCAAAAAGAAAGGATCTGCCTTTTTGCCAGGGCACTGCTGATAGCCAGTTTTCACTCACTAACCAGTCTTTTTTAGCTTTTAATTCTGGAAACCTCTAGGAGAACGATTTTTCTATGCCCTTCTTGGCCCACTCAGGAGAGTTTCAGGAATGAGAAAAGTAGAGAAACATGCACAGACAACACCCCCTCAGTCTCTACTAATTGATTTCTCACAGCAGGGGCAGATTCCTCCCACCTGACTTCACAGACAAAGGAACTGCCTTTCTGCCAAGGCACTGCTCATAGCCGGTTTTCACTCAATCACTCACTCAGTCTTTCTTGGCTTTTTTGGCCTAGGCACCACTAGAAGAGTTATTTTTCTGGGCATTCTTGACCCACTCTGGAAAGATTCAGGAGAGAGAAGATTAGAGAAACATGCACAGCCCACAGCCCCCCCACCCAGTCTCTCACAATTAGTTATCTCACAGCAGGGCAGATTCCTCCTGCCTGATTTCACAGACAACGAATCGGCCTTTCAGCCAGGGTACCGCTGACAGCCAATTTTCACTCCCTTACTCAGTCTTTCGTGGATTTTCTGCCTGGGCTCCTCTAGAAGAGCAACTTTACTGGGCCCTTCTCAGCCCACTCTTCGAGTTTCAGGTGATAGAAGGGTAGAGAAACATGCACAGTCGCCACCCCGATCACTCTCTCCCAATTATTAATCTCACAGCAGTGGCAGATTTCATCCGCCGGATATCACATATAAAGTATCTATTCCTCTGCCAGGGTACCTCTGATAGCCGGTTTTCACTCACTGACTACTTTTATCTTGGATTTTCTGCCTGGGAACCTCTAGGAGAGCAATTTTCTGGGATTTTTAGACCCACTCAGGAGAGGTTCAGGAGAGAGAAGAGTAGAGACCATGCAAAGGTGACAGAAGAGTAGAAAAACACTCACAGGATACACTCCCTAAGTCTCTCCCAGTTGGTAATCTCAAAGCAGAGGCAGATTCTTTCTGCCTGATGTTACAAAGGATTTGCCTTTCTGCTAGGGCACTGATGATAGCTGGTTTTCACTCACTGACTCAGTCTTTCTTGCCATTTTTGGCTGGTCACCTGTAGGAGAGCAATTTTATAGGACCATTTCGGCCCATTCAGGAGAGATTCTGGAGAAAAAAGAGTAGAATAACACTCACAGCCAACACTACCCTCAGTCTCTCCCGATTGGAAAACTCACAGCAGTGGCAGAAAAAGGATCTGCCTTTCTGCCAGGGCACCACTAGTAGCCAGTTGTCATTCACAGACTAGGTTTTTCTAGGATATTAGGTCTGGTCACCTCTAGGAGAATGAATTTTCCGGCCCATATTTAGGCCACTCAGGAGACAAAGAGTAGACAAATACGCACAGTGAAAGCACCTCAGTCTCTGCCAATTGGTAATCTCACAACGGGGCAGATTCCTCCTTCTGGTTTCACAGACAAAGGAAGGGTCTGCCATTCTGCCAGGGTACAGCTGATAGCCGGTTTTCTTTCACTGACTCAGTCTTTCTTGACTAGGAGAGTGATTTTGCTGAGCCCTTCTCGGTTCATTCAGGAGAGTTTCGGGAGAGTAAAGAGTAGAAAAACAAGCACAACAGTCAACACTCCTCTCAGTCTCTCAAAGTAGCTAATCTCACAGCAGGGGCACTCCTCCTGCTTGACTTCACGAAAAAATAGTCTGCCTTTCTGTCAGGACACCACTGTTAGGAGGTTTTTACTCACTGACTCAGTCTTCTAGGCTTATTTCTTGGGCAACTCTAGAAATGCGATTTTGCTGAGCCTTTCTTGGCCCACTCAGGTGAGGTTCAGGAGACAGAAGAGTAGAGAAGCATGCATATGTGACACACACCTATGTCTCTCCCAATTGGTAATATCACTGCAGAGCAGATTACTCCTGTCTGACTTAACAGACAAAGGATCTGCCTTTCTGCCAGTGCACCGGTGATAGGCAGTATTCACTCCCTGACACAGTCTTTCTTGGATTTTTGACCTTGGCACATCTATGAAAGCAATTTTGCTAGGCCCATCTCGGCCCACTCGGGAGAGGTTCAGAAGTCAGAAGAGTAGAGAAACATGTACAGGCGACACCCTGCTCAGTTTCTCCAAATAGGTAAAATCACAGCAGGGGCTGATTCCTCCCACCTCTTCACAAACAAAGTATCTTTCTCTCAGGGTACTGCTGAGAGCCAATTTTCACTCTCTGACTCAATCTTTCTTGAATTTTCTACCTGGGCACTTCTAGGAGAGTGATTTTTCTGGGCCTTTCTTGGCCAATAGAGGAGAGGTTCAGGAGACAGAAGAGTAGAGAAACACAGAGGCGACACCCCACTAAATCTCTCCCAATTGGTAATCTCACAACAGAGGCAGATTCCTTCAGCCTGACTTCATAAAGGATATGCCTTTCTGCCAGGAAACAGCTAATAGCCAGTTTTCACTCACTGACTTAGTCTTTCTTGGATTTTTGGCCTGGGCATCTCAAGGAGAGTGATTTTGCTGGTCTCTTCTCTGCCAATAGCGGAATGGTTCTGGAGACAGAAGAGTAGAGAAACGAGCACAGGAGACATCCCGCTCATTCTTACCAATTGGTAATCTCACAAAAGGGGCAGATTCCTTCTGTCTGAATTCACAAAGGATATGCCTTTTTGTCAGGGCACCTCTAATGCCCCTTTTGAATCCCTGAATCAGTCTTTCTAGGATTTTCGAACTGGGGACCTCAAGGAGAGCGATTTTGTTTGCTCTTCTCAGCCACTCATGAGAGGTTCAGGAGACAGAAAAGTAGAGAAACATGCACATATGACACTCCACTCTGTCTCTCTCAGTTTATAATATCATAGCCAGAGCAGATTCCTCCCTGCTGAATTCACAGACAAAGATTTGCCTTTATGCTTGGCACTGCTGATAGCCAGTTTTCACTCATAGACTCAGTCTTATTAGCGTTTTTAGCCTGGGAACTTTCAGGGGAACAATTTTTCTATGCCCTTCTTGGCCCACTCAGGATAGGTTCAGGAGAGAGTAGATAAAAGTAGAAAAACATGCACAGGTGACAGCCCCATCTCTCTCTCCCAATTAGTAATCTAACAGAAGGGCAGATTCCTCCTGCCTGACTTCACAGACAAAGAATCTGCCTTTCTGCCAGGGCACTGCTCATAGCTGGTTTTCACTCATTGACTCAGTCTTTATTGGCATTTTGGCCTGGTCACCATAGGAGAGAAATTTTTTGGACCTTCGTGGACCATACAGGAGAAGTTCCAGAGACAGAATAGTAGAAAATAATGCACAGCCGACACCCCTTTCCGTCTCTCCCAGTCGGTATTCTCACAGCAGTGGCAGATTCCGCCCACCTGATGTAACAAACAAACGATCTGCCTTTATTCTAGGGCACCTGTGATAACCGGTTTTCACTCACTGACTAGGTCTCCCTTGGCTTTTCGGCCTGGGCACCCCTAGGAGATCAATTTTGCTGGGCCATTCTTGGCTCACTGAGGAGACGTTTAGGAGATAGAAGAGTAGCAAAACACGCACAGGTGACACCCCCAATTAATCTCTCTCAATTAATAATCTCACAGAAGGACATATTTCTCCTGCCTGATCTCACAGAAAAAGGATCTGTCTTTCTGACAGGGCACTAATGATTCCTGGATTTCACTCACTGACTCAGTCTTACTTGGCCTTTCAGCCAAGGCACATCTAGGAGAGTGATTTTTCTATGCCCTTCTTGGACCACTCAGGAGATGTTCAGGAGACAGAAGAGTAGAGAAACATGCACAAGCAACACCCATCTTAGTCTCTCGCAATTGGTAAATTCATAGCAGGGGAAGATTTCTCCCACCTAACTTCACAGAAAAAGTATTTGCCATTCACCCAGTGCAGTGGTGGGCAACCTTTCTTTTTAACTGAGCCCAATCTTGCCAAAACCACAATTGCAATTTATTTTGAAAGCCACATTTTTAAAACCGAAAATACATAGGATGTTACACTGTTTTAAGTTTCAATAAGTTTTTATTGAGATTATTCTGCATACAAATATCTACATAGGTTGGGAGGATACAATAACACAACTAATAAAACAAAAACTTTAGAATAATATTATTTATTGATAACGTTAAATTCCGTAAAATTTGCCTTACAACGTAGAGAAAATTACATCCTAACAATGATTGACAAAGTCACAAACACTAATATGAACACTGGCCTTGCACTTCCTTGGATAGTTTGAGTAAGTCAGGTTTGTATATTGTTGTTTTTAATTTTAGGCACGATTCCAGGTTCTAATTAATGAGACGGTTTCTCAATGCTTGAAAATGATTGTTTGCATAAATATGTAGACCCAAACAAGAAAAGAACAGCAAACAATAGCTTTTATAGTTGATTATAGGAGTCAGAAATACTATTCCAGGTGTTAAAAATCAACATATCTTCCTTCTCCAGGTTTTTCAAAGCAGACCACTTGTGCTGTGAACTAAGTTCACATTTGTGTTTCTCCAATATTTCTAATTTAGCAAAAAGACATTCAAATTTTGAGCTCCACAGTTCCTTGTTTTTCAAATCCAGCATTTGCATTTCAAAGTTGCCAATGTTGATATTAAAGGGAGAAAAATTTAATTCCGTTACAGTGGCATTCAGAGGTTTTTAACAAAGGCCAGCATCGCCTTGCTGTTTTTGAAATCCTGAAACCTCTTGCGAAAAGTTTCCCTCATATTTAAAAGTGCTGTTTTAAAATAGGTAATGTCAGTATCAGAATTATTTTCTTGGCAACGTTTCAACAGGCTTGGAAAGTGAATCAAAGTTTCTCTGTCAAAATCTTGAGCAAAAACAGATAATTTGTTTTCAAACAAAATAACTTCTTTTTTTTATTTAAACACCTTGATTACATACATGATTGTGTTTGGGTTTCAGTCATAAAAGGAACACCACCCATCACCAGAGAAACATTCCCATCACCCAAGTCCCAAATCTCCCTCCTCCCCCCCCAACCCCCGCCTGTACCCTAAACAGGCTCTACATTTCCCTCATACATTCTCAATATTAGGACAGTTCAAAATGTAGTTATTTCTCTAACTAAACTCATCACTCTTTGTGGTGAGCTTCCTGAGGTGAGCTGGAACTTCCAGCTCTTTTCTCTTTTGTGTCTGAAAATTATTATTACAAGGGTGTCTTTCATTTTTCTTAAAACCCATAGATGAGTGAGACCATTCTGCGTTTTTCTCTCTCTCTCTGACTTATTTCACTCAGCATAATAGATTCCATGTACATCCATGTATAGGAAAATTTCATGACTTCATCTCTCCTGACAGCTGCATAATATTCCATTGTGTATATGTACCACAGTTTCTTTAGCCATTCGTCTGTTGAAGGGCATCTTGGTTGTTTCCAGAGTCTTGCTATGGTAAATAGAGCTGCAATGAATATAGGTGTAAGGAAGGGGTTTTTGTATTGTATTTTTGTGTTCCTAGGGTATATTCCTAGGAGTGGTATAGCTGGATCGTATGGGAGCTCGATTTCCAGTTTTTGGAGGAATCTCCATATCGCTTTCCATAAAGGTTGAACTAGACAGCATTCCCACCAGCAGTGGATAAGAGTTCCTTTCTCTCCACATCCCCGCCAACACTGTTTATTCTCATTCTTTGTGATGTGTGCCATTCTCTGGGGTGTGAGGTGGTATCTCATCGTTGTTTTGATTTGCATCTCCCTGATGATTAGTGATGTGGAACATTTTTTCATGTGTCTTTTGGCCATGCATATTTCTTCTTTGTCAAAATGTCTGTTCATTTCTTCTCCCCATTTTTTGATGGGGTTAGATGTTTTTTTCTTGTAAAGTTCTGTCAGTGCCTTGTATATTTTGGAGATTAGCCCCTTATCTGATGGGTATTGGGTGAATAGTTTCTCCCACTCAGTGGGTGGCTCTTGTATCCTGGGCACTATTTCCTTTGAGGTGCAGAAGCTTCTCAGCTTAATATATTCCCATCTGTTAATCTCTGCTTCACTTGCTTGGAGAGTGCAGTTTCCTCCTTGAAGATGCCTGTAATGACCTGTAGTGTTTTGCCTATGTGCTGTTCTATATATCTTATGGTTTTGGGGCTGATATCGAGGTCTTTAATCCATTTGGATTTTACCTTTGTATATGATGTTAGCTGGGGGTCTAAGTTTAATTTTTTGCAAGTGGCTATCCAATTGTGCCAACACCACTTGTTGAAGAGGCTTTCCCTGCTCCATTTAGGATTTCCTGCTCCTTTATCAAAAATTAGATGGTTGTATCTCTGGGGAACATTTTCTGAGTATTCAAGCCTATTCCACTGATCTGAGGACCTATCCTTATTCCAATACCATGCTGTTTTGATAACTGTTGCTTTGTAGTACAGTTTAAAGTTGGGAAAAGTAATTCCTCCCATATTCTTTTTCCCAATGATTGCTTTAGCTATTCGAGGGTGTTTATTGTTCCAAATGAATTTCAAAAGTGTCTGATCCACTTCTTTGAAGAATCTCATGGGTATCTTTAGAGGGATGGCATTAAATCTGTATAATGCCTTGGGGAGTATTGACATTTTGATGATGTTAATCCTGCCAAGCCATGAGCAGGGTATGTGTTTCCATTTCCGTGTGTCCTCTCTTATTTCTTGGAGCAGAGTTTTATAGTTTTCTTTGTATAGGTCCTTCACATATTTAGTCAAGTTGATTCCAAGATATTTGAGTTTGTGTGGTACTATTGTGAATGGGGTTGTTTTCTTAATGTCCATTTCATCCTTATTACTATTGGTATATAGAAAGGCCATTGATTTTTGTGTGTTAATTTTGTAGCCTGCCACCTTGCTATATGAGTCTATTGTTTCTAGAAGCTTTTTGATAGAGTCTTTAGGGTTTTCTAAGTAGAGTATCATGTCATCTGCAAACAGTGAGAGCTTGACTTCTTCCTTTCCTATCTGGATTCCTTTGATATCCTTTTCTTGCCTAATCGCTATAGCAAGTACTTCCAGTGCTATGTTGAATAGGAGTGGTGAGAGAGGACAGCCTTGTCTTGTGCCAGAATTTAGAAGGAAGGCTTTCAGTTTTTCTCCATTGAGGATAATATTTGCCACTGGCTTGTGGTAGATGGCCTTCACTATATTGAGAAAGGTTCCCTCCATTCCCATCTTGCTGAGAGTTTTGATCAAGAATGGGTGTTGGACCTTATCAAATGCTTTCTCTGCATCTATTTATATGATCATGTGGTTTTTATTTTTCTTGTTATTGATGTTGTGTATTATGTTGATAGATTTACGGATGTTAAACCAGCCTTGCATTCCTGGGATGAAACCTACTTGATCGTAGTGGATGATCTTCTTAACGAGGCCTTGAATCCTATTTGCCAGGATTTTGTTGAGGATCTTTGCATCTGCATTCATCAGTGATATTGGTCTGTAATTTTCTTTTTTGGTAGCGTCTCTGTCTGGTTTAGGTATCAAGGTGATGTTGGCTTCATAAAAGCTATTTGGAAGTGTTTCTGTTTGTTCAATTTCATGAAAGAGTCTTGCCAAGATTGGCAGTAGTTCCTCTTGGAAAGTTTGATAGAATTCATTAGTGAATCCATCTGGACCTGGGCTTTTGTTTTTCGGCAGACATTTGATTACTGTTTTAATTTCATCAATGGTGATGGGGGTGTTTAGATATGCTACATCCTCTTCCTTCAACCGTGGAAGATTATAAGAGTCCAAGAATTTATCCATTTCTTCCAGGTTCTCATTTTTAGTGGCGTAGAGTTTTTTAAAGTAGTTTCTGATTACCCTTTGAATCTCTGTCATATCAGTAGTGATCTCTCCTTTTTCATTCCTGATACGAGTTATCAAGTTTCTCTCTCTCTCTTTCTTTGTTAGGTTTGCCAGTGGTCTATCAATCTTGTTTATTTTTTCAAAGAACCAACTTCTGCTTTCGTTGATCTTTCGGATTGTTTTTTGAGTTTCCACTTCGTTGATTTCTGCTCTCAGCTTTGTTATTTCCTTCTGTCTTCCTATTCTTGGGTCCTTTTGTTGAGCATTTTCTAGTTCTATTAGCTGTGTCATTAAGCTACTCAGGTAAGCTCCTTCTTCCTTCCTGATGTGTGCTTGCAAAGCTATAAATTTTCCTCTCAGTACTGCTTTTGCTGTGTCCCATAAGTTCTGAGAGTTTGTGTCTTTATTGTCATTTGTTTCCAGGAACCTTTTGATTTCCTCCTTGATTTCATCTCGGACCCACTGGTTATTGAGCATGAGGCTGTTTAACTTCCAGGTGTTAAAGTGTTTCTTCTGAGTCCCTTTGGAGTTCACAAATAATTTCAGAGCCTTGTGGTCAGCGAAGGTAGTCTGCAAAATTTCTATCCTCTTGATCTTATGGAGGTATGTTTTATGTGCCAGCATGTAGTCTATCCTGGAGAATGTCCCATGTACATTGGAGAAGAATGTGTATCCAGGTTTCTGGGGATGGAGTGTCCTATATATATCCACTAGGCCTCTTTCTTCCATTTCTCTCCTCAGGTCTAGTATATTCTTGTTGGGTTTCAGTCTGGTTGACCTGTCCAGTGTTGACAAAGCCGTGTTAAGGTCCCCCACAATTATTGTGTTGTTGTTGATATTATTTTTCAGATTTCTCAACAGTTGTATTAAATATTTTGCTGGCCCCTCATTCGGTGCATATATGTTTAGGAGAGTGAATTCTTCCTGCTCTACGTACCCCTTGATTAATATAAAATGTCCGTCTTTGTCCCTTACAACCTTCCTGAGTATAAAGTTTGCATTATCTGATATTAGTATGGCCACTCCAGCTTTTTTATGGGTGTTGTTTGCTTGGATAACTTTTCTCCAGCCTTTTATTTTGAGTCTATGTTTGTTCTGACTATTCAGGTGCGTTTCTTGTAGGCAGCAGAAGGTTGGATTGAGTTTTTTGATCCATTTAGCCACTCTGTGTCTCTTAACTGGTGCATTTAGTCCATTGACGTTGAGAGAAAGAATTGTCCTGGGATTTAACGCCATCTTTATTTCAAAATTTGGTGTGTCTTTTGGGTAGTCTTGTCTTAGATTAGGTCTTTCAGTTTTTCTCTTAAGACTGGTTTTGTGTCTGTGAAGTTTCTGAGCTGTTTTTTGTCTGTGAAACCAAGTATTCTTCCGTCAAACCGGAAAGTGAGTTTTGCTGGGTATAGTATTCTGGGTGAAGCATTCATTTCATTCAGTCTTGTCACAATATCCCACCACTGCTTTCTGGCATTGAGCGTTTCTGGTGACAGGTCTGCTGTAAATCTCAGGGAAGCTTGCTTGAACATGATTTCCCCTTTTGATCTTGCTGTTTTCAGAATTCTGTCCCTATCTGTGGGATTTGTCATTGTGACTAGGATGTGTCTTGGGGTGGTTTTTCTGGGGTCTCTTTTGGTTGGTACTCTTCGGGCATGCAGGATTTGATCACATATATTCTTTAGCTCTGGAAGTTTCTCTTTAATGATGTTCTTGACCATTGATTCTTCCTGGAAATTTTCTTCCTGGGTCTCTGGGACTCCAATGATTCTTAAGTTGTTTCTGTTGATCTTATCATACACTTCTATTTTCGTCTGTTCCCATTCTTTGACTAATTTTTCCATTGTCTGCTCATTTGCTTTAAGTTTTTTGACCAATCTCTCCTGCTGTATGGAATTGTTATGTATCTCATCTTCCACAGCACCAAGTCTATTCTCAGCTTCTGATACCCTGTCCCAGAGCTTATCCATTTTGTCATTCACTTCGTTTACTGACTTTTTCAGTCCTGTTAGTTGACATGTTATTTCAGTTTGGAGTTTTGTCATTTCTGCCTTCATATTTTCTTGGTTCTTATTAGTGTTCTGTTCAACTCGATCCATGGTTTCTTGGAGTCTGTTGAGCACCTTCCATATTGCTAGTCTAAAGTCCTTATCTGAGAGGTTGATTAGTTGTTCAGTCATTATCTGGTCCTCAGAATTGTCATCTTCATTCTCTATGTCTGATGCTGGCCTGCGTTGTTTCCCCATTGTCACACTTGTATTGTGGGTTTTTCTACGTGTTGTAGTGGTATTCATTGTCTATATGATGTAGGCAGCACACTCCTCTGGCTCCTCCCTTTCTGGATGGGCTGACTTGCCTCTAAGGGAGGGGAGTCCTCCGTGGATGAAGCCTCACACTGGGTCAAATCTTAGGCCCGAGCATGCAACAGAGAAGACGGTCCAGAGAGAAATGTTTGCTTCTGTGATATAGCGCCGTTCTTAGTGTGATTTTTCCTTCTTGTTGCAATGGAGTTCTTTCCTTAGAAAGAGTGCACGGCCGCGTAGCGAAGCAGAGCGGCCGTGCTCCTCTGAGCCTCTTTTTGCCCCACTCGCAAGAGTTTCACGCAAGAGGACAGTAGACAGACATAGACAGGTCACACTCACAGTCTTTCACAGCTGAGCCCCACTGGGCCGGTGTACTTTCGCGGATTTTCCCCGCCTGGTGTCACACACAGGGAGCCAGCTTTTGCAAAGGTTAGCCGGTTTTTATGCTCTGAAGTCCCTCCCTGAAAATGGCGTCTGGGCGAGCGAGGTTTCTGGAGGCTCTTTTTGCCCCACTCGCAAGAGTTTCACGCAAGAGGACAGTAGACAGACATAGACAGGTCACACTCACAGTCTTTCACAGCTGAGCCCCACTGGGCCGGTGTACTTTCGCGGATTTTCCCCGCCTGGTGTCACACACAGGGAGCCAGCTTTTGCAAAGGTTAGCCGGTTTTTATGCTCTGAAGTCCCTCCCTGAAAATGGCGTCTGGGCGAGCGAGGTTTCTGGAGGCTCTTTTTGCCCCACTCGCAAGAGTTTCACGCAAGAGGACAGTAGACAGACATAGACAGGTCACACTCACAGTCTTTCACAGCTGAGCCCCACTGGGCCGGTGTACTTTCGCGGATTTTCCCCGCCTGGTGTCACACACAGGGAGCCAGCTTTTGCAAAGGTTAGCCGGTTTTTATGCTCTGAAGTCCCTCCCTGAAAATGGCGTCTGGGCAAGCGAGGTTTCTGGAGGCTCTTTTTGCCCCACTCGCAAGAGTTTCACGCAAGAGGACAGTAGACAGACATAGACAGGTCACACTCACAGTCTTTCACAGCTGAGCCCCACTGGGCCGGTGTACTTTCGCGGATTTTCCCCGCCTGGTGTCACACACAGGGAGCCAGCTTTTGCAAAGGTTAGCCGGTTTTTATGCTCTGAAGTCCCTCCCTGAAAATGGCGTCTGGGCGAGCGAGGTTTCTGGAGGCTCTTTTTGCCCCACTCGCAAGAGTTTCACGCAAGAGGACAGTAGACAGACATAGACAGGTCACACTCACAGTCTTTCACAGCTGAGCCCCACTGGGCCGGTGTACTTTCGCGGATTTTCCCCGCCTGGTGTCACACACAGGGAGCCAGCTTTTGCAAAGGTTAGCCGGTTTTTATGCTCTGAAGTCCCTCCCTGAAAATGGCGTCTGGGCGAGCGAGGTTTCTGGAGGCTCTTTTTGCCCCACTCGCAAGAGTTTCACGCAAGAGGACAGTAGACAGACATAGACAGGTCACACTCACAGTCTTTCACAGCTGAGCCCCACTGGGCCGGTGTACTTTCGCGGATTTTCCCCGCCTGGTGTCACACACAGGGAGCCAGCTTTTGCAAAGGTTAGCCGGTTTTTATGCTCTGAAGTCCCTCCCTGAAAATGGCGTCTGGGCGAGCGAGGTTTCTGGAGGCTCTTTTTGCCCCACTCGCAAGAGTTTCACGCAAGAGGACAGTAGACAGACATAGACAGGTCACACTCACAGTCTTTCACAGCTGAGCCCCACTGGGCCGGTGTACTTTCGCGGATTTTCCCCGCCTGGTGTCACACACAGGGAGCCACCTGATTTGATTTTTATGTTCCTTCATTTGCACTTTAAGTTTTTCTAATTGCTTTAACTAATTTATCTTTCTTTTTGTTTTTAGCCATTTGAATTACTACATATCTTGGTGTTGGTCAATTAGGGTCTATATTATTTGGAACTCATTTTGCCTCCTGGATTTGCACAGGCACATCTTTCCAGAGGGTGGGATAATTTTCCCTATTATTTCCCTCATTACTTGTTCTTCTCCATTCACTTTTACCTCCCTTTTTAGTATTCCTACAATTCATAGATTATTTTTTTGTCTTTTTTCATTAAATACCTTAGTTTTTCTTCCATTGTTTTTTTTCTCAAATTTAGTCACTTCTTTGTTGTTTCTGGCTTGTATTTTGTCTTCGAGTTCATCCATACAATTCTCTATGTGTTTAATTCTCCTATTGTGGCTTGCTAGCATGTATTTTTTTTTAGTTCCCTTAATTCTGTTGGTATGAACTCTCTCATCTTCTGATAGAACTCTTCTTTGAGTTGGGTGAATTGTTCTTCTATTGACTTCTTAATTTCTTTGGTTATTGATTCTGTGAATTCCATTGTTAAGACATTTAAGATTTGGGACATTGGTGATGGGAATGTTGCACAGGTGATGGGTGGTGTTCTTTACATGATTGAAACCCAAACACAATCATGTATGTAATAAAGTTGTTTAAATTAAAAAAAAGACAATAAGTACTGATTTTAGGTCTTCATCTATTGAATTCATGCATTTTGGAAGGCTTGGGATTCTGTTAAAGTTTCTCTCTGTATCTCCAGCTGTTTATGTCTTCCTAGTTTCCTCATTGATCTTTTCATAGAGTGGGTTAGGGTGTTGGAATTTCAAGGTGTTTTTCTAAAGTGATTTGTAGTGGGGCATGTGCCCAGCATGTGGCTGATATGGGAGGGTCCTCAGTTTGATCACCCATATCCCCCAAGCCAGAAGTGATTTCTGAGCACATTGTAGGATTAACCTCTGAGCCTCACTGGGTGTGGCCCAAAAACAAACAAAAATAAGTGGTCTGTAGTGGCCAGAGCCCTGAGGCTTCTGAGTGGGATTACAGAGGAGGGGATTGGGCCTGGTCTCCGGTCTTCCTCCCTGCTAATTTTTCTGTGGCAACTGCTGTCCTCTATCCCACAGCTTCTCTAACTCAATTATCTTTTAAGTGCTCTGACCCATCTTATAAGGGTCAGGCTTCTAAATATAATATATAAATAGATCTCTAAGGTCTGTCTGTAAGGGGACACAAGTTTGTATGGCAGTGGACTCCTTCCTCTATGTTTGCCTAATCTGTTTTGTAAACAATCCATGCCTAAATTGTATATAGCCTCTTCTATATATTATCCCTCCTCCCTCCATGTTTAGAAGTCCTTCTACCCTCTCAACCCCTCAATCCCAATATATTACCTCAACCTATTTAACCTTCTTTACCCTCAATACTTAACTCCTTAGTAATCTTCTGTTGGCTCCAAAAGTGAAAGGATACCCTCTAAGCTCCACATCTCAAAGCCCAGCAAGAAGCTGCAATCACCACTCCTGATGATTTATTCTCTGAGGCCTTTTTTCCTCCCACCCTACCCCCTCAATATGGACTGTTGCATCCTACCAAATTCAGTTCCAGAGGGACTCCCAGCTAGAGAACACTACCTGATCCCTTACTGCTTCAAAACATTTCTCAGACTTCATAAGTCTAAAGTGTGAAACAAAAATGTTACCTGGATCTCATTCCCCCAAATCTATCTCAAAATACGTAACGAGGATACCTTTATTTTATTTGTATGTTTAATTCCTTAATAGTTAGTGTGTTGATTTCCAAATGTAAAGGTAGCTTCCTTCATCCCCCTTTTATTTTTGCTTGTTATGTTTCTGCTTACTAAGAAATTCTAGTAGAAAAGTCTTGATTAGGGTAAAAGCTCAGATCAAAACCAGGGCACAGAGATTGTATAGCTTGTCATTTTTACACCCAAATACACAAATAAAATATGAAATCTTTTCTTTTTCATAGGCACATTAAAACGGGGAAATCATATGTCTAAAAACAAATTATTATCTACGAGGGATAAGAAATCATAAATTTTATAATACAGGATTGCCTTCCACCCTGAACATGTCATGACAACTCTACTTAGACCTCAAATGATCAAACATTGACAGTTCAAAACTGAACCCCACCTTCCAAACTTAGAACTGCCACAGTTCCGTACACCAGGAAGTAAATTCCCCCTGGGGAAGTCCCTAACACCTCTATGGTACCAACTTGCCCAGGGTAGGTTTATATGTCATCCTGTCAACAAGGAAACAGCAACAACTTGATCTAAGGGCAGGTTGCCCTATCTCATCACCTACCTGTGAGATGAAATCAGAAGAGACTCTGTCCTTTGATCTGTGCAAAAGCAAGATCACTAAATACAGAAGACTGACACATAAGTGACTGAGCAGAACATCTAGAACCATAAAAAAGACTCTATCTTAGATTTTGCCCTAGGATATTTCTAAAAAAAAAACAAGATTTCTAATTAGAGTGTGCTGAGTTTGACAACCACAACCCAACAGAACATTTCTTAGCACCATAAAGAAAGACATTGAGGTCCAACAATGAACAGGTCTGGAGCCTGTAGTTGGTCTCATGACAGTATGCTTCAAAAGTGGATACACCCTGTATCACTTAGGCTAAGGGAATTTCCTTTCTAATATCTCCAATACTTACTATGCCTATGCAGAATAAACAAACAAGCAAACAAACAAAATAACTTACCATACAAGCTCCCCTCTCTTTTCTTTTTCTTCTTTTAAATTTATATTTATAGTTTCATAAACTCCAGCCCACTTTCTTTCTTTTATATAATTTTTGTGGGGTTTTTTGGTCAGACCCAGCAGTGCTCTAGGGTTACTCCTGGCTCTATGTGCAGAAGTTGCTCCTGAATAAATGAAGTCATAAAATTTTCCTATATATAGATGTACATGGAATCTATTATGCTGAGTGAAGAATGTCAGAGGGAGCGAGAGACACAGAGAATAGTCTCACTCATCTATTGGCTTTAAGAAAAATAAAAGACATTGAAATAATTCTCAGAAATGATGGCTGAAAGGACCAGCTCAAGATATGAAGCTCTCCACAAAGAGTGGTAAGTGCAGTTAGAGAAATAACTACACTGAGAACTATCATAACAATATCAGTGAGTGAGGGATGTAGAAAGCCTGTCTTGATTATAGGCGAGGAGTAGCAGAGGTCAGAGATGCAGGCATTGGTGATGGGAAGGTTGCACTGGTGAAAGGGGATGTTGTTTTTTATGACTGAAACCCAACAAAGATCATGTTTGTAATCACAGTGTTTAAATAAAGAATTATTATTATTATTATTATTATTATTATTATTATTATTATTATTATTAAAAAAGTCGCTCCTGACAAGGTCAGGCAATAAAACTGGGGTCCATCCTGAGTTGTCTGCGTGCAAAGCAAATGCCTTACCACTGCGCTATTGCTCTAGCCCCTACTGCTTTCTTTTTAAAAATAGAACCATAGAACATGAATCATTTTGTTCTGCCTAATATTTCTATGTCTTCCTACAAATTGAGGTAAAAAAGTGGATGATATCAGGGGCAAAGCAGTCTCATGAGAATTGAGTAGAAATAAGAAACGATCAAACCTAAATGCCGAACCCAAAGTCAGTAACAATAGAATCAAGAGACTCAAACTACAAGAAGCTATACACAAAAGGGACCTGTTACACTAGCAGCCCAGGAGGCTAAAGGTGGAGGTATGGGAATGCATGCTGGGAACAGTGGTGGAGGGAGGTCAACACTGGGAGGTTGGAATCGCCCTAATTCACTGTCACTTTTTTATTCAATAAAAATAATAAAAAATAACAAATGTCTTGTTCCAGAAAAAAATAAATATTGCAAGGATGATGACTAAAATCTTACTTATTCATTCTTCAGTTTTTCTACTACTATGATTCATAAATTAGATATGTTCTGTGGATTTGTCCTTTTCTTAGATTTGTTTATTATGACATATTTTCCCCAAAATACAGCTGCCAGTTTGATCTGCGTGCTGTGTCAGCTGGAAGAATATGAAATGCCTTTCTCATAATTTAACTGGTCCAGTGGAGTGAATTTGTTTTTCTTTCCCAGCTGTTGTGTAAATTGATTGCTCTTTGAGTGTATTCAGACTGGTACTTTTCATAGCACTTGATACTTTTAGAATTACCAAAAATAGCTGTGATAATAAACATAGAAATGATAGCATGCATTCTTTTTAATTAAGAAAAGACAACAAAACTTTCTTCCATGTATTTCATCCTCTATTCTTAGAGGTAAAGGCAAAAGGTAGTTTCTAACTATTCATAAAATATTTGGAAATGTTTAAGGAATATCCCACTTCACTTTCTCCCTCCTTACATTTTAATGCCTCATTTTATTAATATTTATTTTTCTTTCTCCATAGACTATATATCTGTATGAAAATAATCCTTCACCTTTTTAATTTCAAAACAAAGATTAGATGTAGGTGATATATAATTTATATGCTAAATAGTTTGCTGCTACAGAAAACAATGAGGAGCTGTGGACCACAGAAACAAAGGAAGTAGAATATGAGATGCCTGATGGTTTTCCAATGATTCCACTCAATGCCCTCTTACCAACTCTAAACAAATAATTCCCCTCTCATTCCAATCCAGAAGAGTTTCTCTGAGTTTGAAAATGAACTCTCTGTAATGAACCCTAGAAATCTAATTATTTTTTACTAAAAATAAAGCTTTTTGTTGTCTAAGGACTAACTAAAGCTACAAATAGAAATATCCCATGGAAATGTAACACATGGATTAAACTTATACAGAAAATTGCTGTAACAAAGACACACATATTTTATAGGTGAGGATTGTAGTGGGGAGATAATGCATGTACTGGATGTCAGAATAGTTTGAAAAGGAAGGTACACCTCTATAAACAAAATAAAGACAGTTTTCTCAAATCTCTTTTATTTTTTCATTTTTTATTGAGGAATGCCAAGACTATTAGGGAACCTAGAGTAATGAGGCTACACCCAGAAGTACTTTAGAGGAGAGGAATTATGATCTCCAGTATGCCTGGCATGCACTCCACCTTGCTGATATATCATCCCTATCCGTACCCCAATTATAAGTAAAATTTTTCTTCCCTTAACCAAAACTTTGTCTATAGTCTTGATCATAGTTTTTCAATAAAGTCAATAAGGGTAAAATGTCAATTTCTGAAGTGCTACACAGAATTACATGTACATCGTTTGATATTGGGGATGGGAAACCTTGCATTTTTACTACAGTTTGAGCTATTTCAGAACTTATTTTCCATGTCATAAGATTTCAAATATCTTTCTCTAATGTTTATTCATATATTCTGAAAATGTTTATTTCATGCCCTCAAGAATAGCAGTACTGTTTATACTTTGCTCATTCATCGTTACCTCAATATTTATAAGACTACACGCATTGGTTTGCATTTAATCAGTTTTAAAATTTCAGACTTACCTTTAAGAAACCACTAGTAAAAATATCTGGAACTGCAAAAAAAGGTTTACATTAGTGTTAACATATATGCTTTTAGTTACACTAGCATTCAGGGGGATAAAGGAGGGAGATAAGGGATATATGCTTGGGAACAGGGATGAAGGGAGGACAACACTGCTGGTGGAAAGACCCTCATTTATTGTCACTGTGTACCTTAAATATCACTGTGTAAAATTTGTAATTCACTTTGGCCACAATAAAAATTTAAAAAAGTTCAGACTTATGGCTAAATATTAGATTACTAAAACTTAGAATCAAAATGCTGAAGTATTTATATTTGTGTGAATTTTACTTTTTATCTCAAAAACTGAAAATTACAAATAAAAATAAATAAAGAAAACAACTCATAATTTTCAGGTTAATGCATTTTTGTAATAAAACTCTTAGTATAGGGGCCGGGCGGTGGTGCTAAAGGTAAGGTGCCTGCCTTGCCTGCGCTAGCCTTGGACGGACCACGGTTCGATCCCCCGGTGTCCCATATGGTCCCCCAAGCCAGGAGCAACTTCTGAGCACATAGCCAGGAGTAACCCCTGAGCGTTACTGGGTGTGGCCCAAAAACCAAAAAAAAAAAAAAACTCTTAGTATAGATCATTGAAACCTTTATAAAAAGTCTTACATCATATTAATATTCTGCTGGTTTTATTTATAGCTTCTACAATTGTGTCTATATACTTTTGGTCATTTTACAAGCAAGTAAGTAGAGTGATGAATAAAGTATCAGCACTGTTACTGAAATTAAGACAGTTTCCTGGAATTCTCAAGAATGAGTGAAATGCAATTTTGCAGTTTTCAAAGCAAATATATAAGTGTAGAGCCTTACTCATGTATTTTTAATATAATTTTTATTTTGAACATAGTGGCTTACATATTGTTGACAATAATATTTTAGGTACATATTTACATAAAATCAGGGGGATTCCCATCGCCTATTTGTCTTCCCTACACCTCCATTTTCGTCCTACCTCCCATATCCTCCTCCCTCACCCCCGGGGCTGCTAGAAAATGTGGTCCCCTCTGTACCAAGTTTACTACTTAGTAGTTTTGCACCTGTTTAGTCTTGGTGCCTTCCTTATTTCCCCCTCTAACTGAGAGGCATGACTAGATAGTTCAAGTTATGTGGTTTTGTTTGAAGAAGAGAAAAGTAATAAACTGGGGTAAAAGTCTAATATGCCAAAAACGGGCAGAATTCTTCTAGAGTATCTCATCATCGGTTTGAGAGACAAAGGAGAAAAATAAGGTGAAACACCCCAACAGTACAAAAAGAAGTGTCAAATATACAGTGAGCACTCCAACAATAACAACGATAAGCACCACAAAAATAGCCATGGTCTTGAGATAAAAAACATGGCAGGGCACATAAAGAAAGAAAAGAAGGAAAAACCATAAATATAAATGGGGACAACAACTTCAATAACCACACCAAAACAAGAAAATCGACAAGAAGTAGATAAGTAAATAAAAAATAAAAAATAATAAAAAATGAGTATTTAAAAAATAATATATATAAAAATTTAAAAAATGTTTTGTGCTTTTTGCCTTTTTCCCTCCTGCAATGGCACAGTAAATATTGGGGTCATTCGAAAAAGAATTCACTTGGCCTAAGAGATATGGGGTTTCTCCACCCTTGGAGTATATTGTCATGGGATTAACTATAGACTCCGTTCAGGTTCATTTACTCTCCCCTTGGTGCTTTCGTGGTGTTTGGAAGGCTTCTGCTCCTTCCTGGGTAATAAAATCAGACCTCTGTATCTAGAGATCTCAGTATCTGCACAGGCCCAGGAGTGGGATTTATGATGAAGTCTTTCATTGTGGTTCTAGAAGTTCTGTTTCATCAGTGTCATTTGAATCTGTCTTCTGTGGTTGGTGGTCTTGGTCTTTGCACTGATCCTAAGATATAACCTAGGATAGAGTCTTTCATTGTGTTTCCAGAAGCCCCATTCCGTTGCAATTGTCTCAGCAAGACCTTTGGAAGTGGGGATCATGTTTGTTGTGCAGGTCGTAATTCAAACCCTAGACTAGGGCTTTTTTTTGGTCCCAAGATATATACAGTCCAGTCATGGTTCTAGTAGCCAGTCAATCATCTGTAAATTGCAATCTTGGCTTTTGGACCTACCAAAGGGTGACAAGTCTTCTGATTTTGTCTCATCATTAGCTGGTGAGGTAGGATAACCTGCTCTTAGGTCAAGTTGTTCCCATTTTCCTCATTGTCAGAATACATATTAAAGCTGGCAATTGTTGGTGGCCCAGCAGTATTAAGGATGTCCTGGTTGGGATTTGTTTCCCGTAGATGTTGTGAAGAACTTTGTTGTTTCTATGTCTGGGATCCAGGGTTCCAGCTGGACAGATGGTGTCTAAACACCTGGGGTCTAAGTTGGGTCCACATGACATATTTTCAAGGTGGGAGATATCCCGGTATTGTAAACAAGTATGAGTTCTTATCCCTAGTAGATAAGAGCTCGTTTTTATATGTAGGATTTCTCCTTTTATTAGTTTGACTTTGCAGGGAGAAATGGTGCTACATTATATTGTCGGTGCATTTGGAGGTGGACAGAGAAGAAAACGGAAACAGGTCATGCACTCAAAAAAGATAAAAATAGGAATAAAAGTATATGTGCTCACCTATGTATATGTAGAACGGACATTTTAAAAAATGAATTAACAAAGTAATTAAAGGAACAAAGTGATGCAGGAGACTACTTTACTTTTGGGGAAAAGCAGGTAAGGAGGTGGTGTAATACAGGTCTTATACTTATGTTTAAATTTAGGTTTCCCCATTGTCTTTTGGGATTTTCTTGTGGTGTGTGGGTTCCCAGGCACCTTTCCATCATAGCCCCTGACGTTCTTGAGATTGGTAAAGATTTGTGGCAGGGAGGTCTTGGAAGTGCTCTTGCATTGGGGATACTTTTAGAGCTAAGTCCGGTTTCAAGTAACAGTCCACATTAGGGGGAGTTGGTAGGGAGGGCCACACAGCATGAGACAGCAGGGGGGCTGGTTGCCTCTTCTTGTAGGGGACGAGGTGTGGGTTTGACTGGTTGTCCCTTCGCTTGGGTGCCTCGTGCTGGTTCGTTGGTGTAGGAGGTCAGTCTTGATGCCTAATGGATTAAGAACTGAGGGTGAAGAGTTTTAATAAGGTGGGAAATCTAGGTGGGATTGAGATATGAAGGGATTGTCGAATTTCTTAAGGGGAAAGTATACGAAAGGGACAGGAAAGAAGAAAAGAGAAAATAAATTAAAAAGAAAAGAATAAAAAAGAAAGCAGTGAGAAGAGAGGAGAAAAGAGCAAGGTATTGCTAGTTGCTTGAATGTGTTCGATGTGTAGGGCCTGTAGTATAAGTCTGTAGATCACAGTTGCTGCTTCGGTGGTCTGTTTGGTTACGTGCTTCAAGTCCTAAAAGAAGGTATAACCTAGAGATAAAGTGTATGTTAAAGAGTTTTCTTGGGACATTCTCGTAGTGCAAGCTGGGTATGGTATCTCGTGTGACTGAGCCCTGAGATGCCATCTTAGTTTGTCCACACTTTGTATTCTAGAATGACTGTGGACAGAAAATCTGAGAGGTTATTTTAAATATAGTAAAATTAAGGCATTAAAACATAGTGTTATGAAATGTTTCCATTGGAGTCAGTGATTTCCTGTGCTGTTCTTTACCTGTGATCCTGTGTAAGATCCTTAAGAGATTATTATGGGCCTTTGTATTAGAAGGCTGATTACATACCTGTTCTCTCAATGCTGCTGTTTCTGCTGTTGCTGGTTTCTTTGTGGTATAATGTGTTGTCAAGAGTTTGTGTTGCTCCTTTTTCTTGTATTTTGGACCCTACTCCCGAGTATATGTTGACTATTACAGTGTTTGGAGTTTCTATCCTGTTAAACCCTGTTATTTGGTTGTTGAGTATTAGTTGTATATAAGGTTAATGTTCTAGGTGCTTCAGAATAGTGCTATCATTCTGTGTTTAGCTTTTGTCTTCAGACTTACTTCGTTTAACATAATATGTTCTAGGTCCATTCACATTGCTGCAAAGTCTGTGATTGTATCATTTCTGACTGCCATGTAGTATTCCATTGTATATAGATACCACATCTTAATGATCCATTCATTTGTTATTGGACATCGAGGTAGGTTCGAGGACTTGGAAATTATATTGAGTGCAGCAATAAATAGTGGGGTGCACACATACATTGGAATGAATGTCCTTTCAACTTGGGGGTAGATACCTAGGAGAGCAATTGCTGGGTCAAATGGCAGCTCAATTCTGAATTCTTTGAGCACTCTTAAGACTCTTCTCCATAGGTGTTGGACTAGGGGGTATTCCCACCAGCAGTGGATGAGAATGCCTTTCATAACGCATCCTTACCAACACAGATTGTTCTCATTATTTTTGATATGAGACATCCTCACTGGTGTAAGGTGTTACCTCATTGTTGTCTTGATTTGGATCTCCCTGATGATGAGTGAAGGGTTAGGGTTAACACTATCTCTTTTTGCAGATGACATGATTATATACATGGAAAACCCTAAAGAGCCCACAGTAAAACTCATAGAAACAATAAACCAATACAGCAAAGTGGCTGGTTACAAAGTCAGTACACAAAAGACAGTAGCATTTCTCTATACAAATAACGAAGTAGAAGAGAGAGATTAAGAATACAACTTTATTTAAAATAGTATCAAAAACATGAAGTACCTAGGAATCAACCTTACAAGGGAAATGAAGGACTTATACCTGGAAAATTTCAAAGCACTTCAGAAAGAAATGGAAGAGGATCTTGGGAAATGGAAGAACATCCCATGCTCATGGGTAGGTAGAATCAACATAGTCAAAATGACCATCCTACCCAAACTCCTATATGGATTTAATACAATCCCATCCAAATTCAGACATCATTCTTTAAAGACTTAGAACAATCAATCATAAAATTTATCTGGAACCACGAAAGACCCAGACAGCCAAACACATACTAAAAACAGGAAGCTGGGTGGCATCTCCTTACCTAACCTGAAGCAATACTATAAAGCCATAGTGATCAAAACAGCATGGTACTGGTACAAAGACAGAGCCTCAGACCAGTGGGTTAGAACAGAATTTCCAGACATAAGCCCTCAGATATAGTCAACTGATATTTGACAAAAGAGCCAAGAACATGAAATGGGACAAAGAAAGTCTTTTCAACAAATGGTGTTTGTACAACTGGAAAACCACATGCAAGAAATTAAAAATTAAACCATACCTCATTTTTTATACAAAAATCAACTCAAAATGGATCGAAGACCTCAAAATTAGACCCGAATTTATAGTTTATAGAGAATAAAATAGGCAGAACACTCAAAGACCTACATATCAAAAAGGTCTTCAAGGATGGAGCACCAATGGCAAGAACTTTAGCGTCAAACATAAACAAATGGGACTACATCAAACTAAAAGGCTCCTGCAAGGCAAAAGTAACCCTACTTAACACAAAAAGACAGTTAACTGACTGGGAAAAATCTTTTCACCCATCATATCAGATAAAGGGCTGATATTCAGAATATACAAAACACTCAGAAAGCTGAGGCCCCCAAACCAAATAAAGCCATAAGAAATGGGAAGATGAAATGAATAGACACTTAGGAAAACCGAAATATGGCCAAGAAACACATGAAAACATGCTCACCTTCACTCATCATCAGGGAGATCCAAATCAAGACAACAAGGAGGTAACACCTTACACCAGTGAGGATGGCTCACATCAAAAATAATGAGAACAATCTGTGTTGGCAGGGATGCGGCATGAAAGGCACTCTCATACACTGCTGGTGGGAATGCCCCCTAGACCAACACCTATGGAGAACAGTTTGGAGAGTGCTCAAAGAACTCAGAATTGAGCTGCCATTTGACCCAGCAATTGCTCTCCTAGGTATCTGCCCCCAAGTTGGAAGGACATTCATTCCAAAGTATGTGTGCACCCCACTATTTATCGCAGCACTCAGTATAATAGCTAAGTCCTGGAACCAACCTCGATGTCCAATAACAAATGAATGGATCATTAAGATGTGGTATCTATACACAATGGAATACTACATGGCAGTCAGAAATGATACAATCACAGACTTTGTAGCAACGTGAATGGACCTAGAACATATTATGTTAAATGAAGTAAGCCAGAAGATGAAAGATATACACAGAACGATAGCACTATTATGAAGCACCTAGAACATACACCTTATATACAACTAATACTCAACAATCAAATAACAGGGTTTAACAGGGTAGAAACCCCAAACACTGTAACAGTCAACATATACTGTAAAGCAGTGCCCAAAACACATGAAAGATGAACAACACAAACTCTTGACTACACACTCTACCACAAAAAGACCAGCAACAGCAGAAACAGCAGCACAGAGAGACCAGGTATGTAATCAGCCTTCTATTACAAAGTCCCATAATAAGCCTTTAGAGATCTTATACAGGATTACAGGTAAAGGATACCATTGGAAACCACTGGCTCCAATGGAAGCATTCCAGAAAAATATGTTTTAATGCCTTAATCTTTCTATACTTAAAATAACCTCTAAGCTTTTCTGTCCACAGGCTTTCTTGGATACAAATGGTGGACAAACTAAGATGGCACTTCGGGGCCCAGTCACAGATATACCATACCCAGCTTGCACTACGAGAATGTCCCGATATAACTCTTTAGCATACCCTTTATCCCTAGGTAATACCTTCAATTAGGATTTGAAGCATGTGACCACCCAGACCACTGAAGCAGCAACTGTGACCTATAGACTTATATTATAGGCCCAACTCAGCGAACACACTCAAATTAGCATTCCCTCGCTCTTTTCTCTACTCTTCTTACTACTGTTTTTTCTTTTTCTTTCTTTCTTTTTTTCTCCTTTTCTTTTTAATTTATTTTCTCTTTTCTTTCCTGACCCTTCCATATACGTTCTCCTTTCACCCCTTTGAAAATTCGACTATCCCTTTACCCCGCAATCCCATCCAGATTCCCCACATTAAAACTCCTCACCCTCAGTTCCTATTCCATTAGGCATCAAGAATGACTTCCTACCCCCAGAAAAACAGTACTCAGCACCCAAGCAAAGGAACAATCAGTCAAACCCACACCTCGTCCCCTGCAAGAAAAGGCAACCAACTTCCTGCTGACTCATGCTGCGTAGTTCTCCTTACCAACCCTTCCTAACGTGGACTGTTACTTGAAACCGGACTTAGCTCTACAAGTATCCCCCAGTGCATGAACTCTTCCCAAGTCCTCCCTGCCGCAAATCTTTTGCCAATCTCAAAAAGGTCAGGTTGGGAGAAAAAAGACACCCGGGAACCCACACACCAAAAGAAAAACTCAAAAAAACAATGGGAAAACCTATACTACCATCATAAGTATAAGACCTGTATTACACTACCTCTTTACCTGCTTTTCCCCAAATGCAAGGTACTTTCTTGCATCACCTTGTTCCTTTAATTAATTTTTACTTCATTTCTTAAAAATCGTTTTTCTTGTCATATATATATATATATACGTGAGCACAAATTTTTTTTATTTCTATTTTTATCTTTTTTGGGTGCGTGACCTGTTTTTGTTTTCTCTTTCCACCCTCAAATGCACTGGCAATATAATGTAGCACCATTTCTCCCTGCAAAGGCACACTAAAAAAGGGTAAATCTTACGTATAAAAACAAGCTCTTATTTATTAGGGATAAGAACTCATACTTGTTTACAATACAGGGGTATCTCCCATCTTGAAAATATATCACGTGGACCCAACTTGGACCCCAGGTGATTAGACACCAACCGTTCAGCCTTGAACCCTGGAACACAGACATAGAAATGATACACTTCTTCACAACAGCCACAGGATACAAATTCCAACCAGGACATCCTTAATAGTGCTCGGACACCAACAAGTGCCAGCCCTAATATGATACCTTGACAACGAGGAAAATGGGAATAACTTGACCTAAGAGCAAGTTATCCTATCTCACCAGCTAATGATAAGACAAAATCAGAAGACTTGTCACCCTTTGGTCTGTCCAAATGCCAAGATCGTGATTTACAGATGACTGGCTGTCAGAACCATGGCCAGACTCTATGTATCCTGGGACCAATAAAAGAGCCCTAGTCTAGGGTGTGAGCTACGACCTGCATAACAACTATGATCCCTAGTTCCAGAGGTCTGTCTGATAATATTGCAATGGAAGGGTACCTCTGGAAACATAACGGAAGATGCTATCCCAGGCCCCTTCCTAGGATCAGAGCAAAGACCAGGACCACCAACCACAGAAGATGGATTAAAATGCCACTGAGGGAACAGAACTTCTAGATCCACAAAGAAAGACATAATCATAAGTTCAACTCCTTGACTTGTGCAGATACCGAGACCTCTAGATACAGAGGGTTGATTTTATTACCCAGGACGGAGCAGAAGTCTTCCATACACCACAAAAGCACCAAGGGGAGTGTAAATGAACCTGAAAGGAGTCTATAGTTAATCCTATGACTATATAATTCAAGGGTGGGGAAACTCTGTATCTCTTAGGCAAAGGAAAAATTTCTTTTAAATGACCCCAATATTTACTGTGCATCTGCAGGAGGGAAAAAAAGCACAAAACAATTTATTATTATTTACTTTTCTATTTTTGTTGATTTCATTGTTGTGGTTTGGCTATTGAAGTGGATGTCTCCATTTATATTTATGTATTTTCTTCTTTTCTTTTCTTATGTGCTCTGCCACATTTTTTATCTCAATACCATGGATTTTATATGGTGCTTACCCTTCTGTTTTCTTTTGTTTGTGTAGTGTTAAATAATTAGCGATGGGGGTGGATGTTGAAGGATGGAGGGATTTTTCTCTGCCATCCCAGGCCATGTGGCTCCGCAATCTCCATTCAGCTGGCGGGTCCCAGGTTTAGGTGAATGGCAGAATCAGACTCATCCAGAGACAGGCATCAGGAAGCATCAGCTTTATTCATGCCCTATCCACCACATGTGTGGCCTATATTATAACCTTTTAAGCATTCAGTTATTCTTAGCTAGCCCTGCATCTTAACTCCTGTCAGCCATCTTCCCTTTGATCTCCATGCTGGCCAAAGACCAAAAAGAGACTATTCCCCCGGGTCAAAGGCCTTATCTACCTTTTCCAAGACCCCTTCCCAGGAATGGGTGGAGTCTTGCAGGTAAGGTCAAGTTACCTAGGGAGAATGGAGGGATGAAATGGAGCCTGGAACAGGTGGACCTGGACCTTTAATAATTGTAAGTGAAACGCTTTATTGGAAATTGCCTCTGGAGATCCTTGGATGGCTTCTATGGTCAGTCGCGTTGATTATGCCACCTTGTTACAAATTCTTTGGTTCTGTGTTTGTCTAGTGGATATTTCCATACTATTTAAAACGAATAGGCTTGATGATAGGAAAATTCATTGCTTTTGGATGGTTGTGGTCTATAGTTCAAACAAAAATTTATACTCAAGTATTTGCCTTGCCTGTGTTTTTTCCATCAGTCATAGTTTGTGGAATCTCTGTGTTTGCTAATATTGTTATGGTGTGCACAGGTATTGGCTGGTATTTAGGAAGTAAAAAGTGTGGAAAAAGTGAGGCTAAGACCAGCCTGAATAATAAGGAGATCTATCTAATGAAACTCCAGGCCAAAGTGCAGGCTGATGAATCTAGCACCACCATCAAAATTATAGGCATTTTTCCCAACAAAAAATCTACTCGGAAATGTAATTTAGAAACTCAGGACCCAAATAAAAATATTAACACTGATGACCAACCCCCGGTGCTAGTCCACAAGTGAGTCCGGATTCTGTACACAGAATGGAATCACATAATATTGCCAACTCAAATGATGTATCACAGGCTAGTGCTCCACATGTCAGGGCTCAGAGCCCGGTGCAGAATACTTCTGCTAATCCGGCCTCAGTTTCGTTACAAACAGTATATATACCAATTTATGAACCCCTTGAAATAGAAGACATGGAACGGTTTAAGAATTACAAGGGCAACCCTTTAATGGTATGATAGACACCAGGGCTCAAATTACCGTAATTTCTGATAAAGAAGGGCCAGAAAATTGGCCTCTACAAGAAATTCCATACTCGCTAGAAGGAGTGGGAGGCTTAAGTTCCTGTCTGTTAAGTAAAAGAACTAGGGTAGTTCATGGCCCAGAAAATCAAAAGGCTATAATTAGACCTCATGTGGGCCCATTCTCACCTTCCCTGTGGGGCTGTGACCTACACAAACAGTGGAAGGCAGAATTCCACATCCAATTAGCTCCAGAAGAGTCTGGAACCACTCCTGAAATAAAAACTCAGAATTTTTGGTAAGGGCCACTGACAGAAAGAACCCAGCACTGACAAAAATAAAATGGAAATCTGATGAACCAACTTGGATAGGTCAGTGGCCCCTTAAAATTGATAGATTAAAGGTGCTAACAGAATTAGTGGAAGAACAGCTAAAATTAGGGCATATTGAGTCTTCATTTTCTCAATGGAATTCGCCTATATTTACCATACAAAAGAAGTCTGGAAAATGGAGACTGTTGATGGATCTGAGAGCTGTAAACATATCTATGATACCTATGGGAAAATTGCAAACAGGTTTACCATCACCTGTAGTTATCCAAAAGGAATGGCCACTAATTATAATTGATTTAAAAGACTGCTTCTACCATATTCCTATTCACCCAGATGATAAACACCGTTTTGCATTCTCAGTTCCTTCTATCAAAAATACCCATCTCTGCCAGCGGTTCCAATGGACTGTCCTCCCCGAGGGCATGCTTAATTACCCAACAATGTGTCAATTTTTTGTAGATAAGATTTTGAGCCCTGCTCGTGAAAGATTCCTCAGGCCATGATCTTCCATTATACTGATGATAATCTTATCACAATGAGCAATGAAACAGATCTACAGGAAGTATATTCTTTTGTTATTGACTGCAAACAGCAGAACTGAAAATAGCTTTAGAAAAGGTACAGACTATGCCACCATATCAATACTTGGGTTTTATTTTGGACCGAATGTCTATACGTCCACAAAAAATCTCCATCAAAAAAGAAAACCTCAAAACACTTAATGATTTTCAGAGACTTTAGGTGACGTGAATTGGCTCCGGCCTGTGCTAGGAATCCCAAATGCAGAACTGTCTAATTTGTTTAAACTTTGGAGGGTGATCCTGCCCTAGACAGCCAGATAAATTTAACTATAGAGGCCAAAAATGAATTGGACATCTTCTTGAACAAGTTGCAACAATCATTGCTTTCAAGATTCATCCCAGGAGATAAGGTTTCTTTATTAATCTTCCCTACAAAAGAAACCCCTAAGGGGGCATTGATGCAACAGCAGGTCCTCTGGAATGGGTATATTTACATAACAAACAGCCTCGGTCTGTGATATCTTATTTGGATTATTTAAGAACTCCTTATCAAAGCAAGACTCAGATCTATATCTTTATTAGGATTTGACCCTGATATATTAGTATTGCCAATACCAAAAAAGGAAATTGAGTCAATATTGCCTCTTAATGAATCTTTACAAAAGGCCCTTTCATATTTCACAGGAGAAATTTCCTCTCATTATCCACCAGGAAAGACATGTGACTTTTTGAGAAAGACTGTTATTTTTTCGATTGTTCGGGACTCTCCTATCCCCAATGCAAAGGTTTTTTATATAGATGGGTCAAGCGGGGGGAGGGGAGGAATAACTGGAGAAAACATGAAAATAACTATAGATACTAAGTATAAGTCTGCACAGAAATTTGAATTAGCAACGTTAATTTACCTATTAGAAAATGTATCTGAAGCCATAAATGTTGTTTCTGATTCTTTGTATGTGGTAAATTTATGTCCAGTGATAGCCATGGCCTCTCTCAATGCTCATAGCCCAATTATACAAAATTTACTAAAAACATTACAACAGCTTATTCAAAAACTAACTGAACTCATCTTCATCATGCATATTAGAGCCCACTCAGGTCTTCCAGGGCCAATGGCTCAAGGAAATAAAACTGCGGATTTGTTGGCAATGCCTATATTCAAGTCACCTGCAGAAGAACATACAGCACTACACACGAATGCTCGCAGATTACATGTAAATTACCAGATTCCCTGGAGGCAAGCTAGAGAAATTATAGAAAGGTGCAACATATGTGCCCCATTAGCAAAAAAGATTCATACAGCAGGAGCAAACCCAAGAGGCTTACAGTCTAATGAACTGTGGCAAATGGATGTAACTCAAACAGATTTATTTCCAAAGAAACCTTATCTTCATGTGGTGGTGGACACTTATTCTTGATTTATTTGGGCAATCCCTATGTCTTCCCAAAAGTTTAAGGCAGTTTGTGGTTTTCATTTACAATGCTTCTCAGTTATGGGTGTTCCGTATTCTATTAAAACTGATAATGGACCTGCCTATATCAGCAAAACTTTTGAATTATTTTGTAAAGAATGGCAGATAAAACATCTGAAAGGAATCCCCTACAATTGCCAAGGACAGGCCATTGTGGAAAGGGCCCACAGGACGCTAAAAACTCAATTACAAAAGAATAGAAAAAGAGGTTTAGCACCTACTGAGCTGTTAACTTTGACTCTTCTCACAATAAATTATCTAAACTTACCCCAAGGGGAAAGTTACACTGCTGGGGAAAGACATTTTAAAGAAGATATTCAGAGACAAGAAACATCACATACACCAGTTCGGATCAAAGAGGATGAAAAATGGATCACTGGAAATCTTCTTCTGAGAGGAAGGGGATATGCATATGTTGGTACAAATGACAACCCCCCAAGAAATTTTGGGTCCCTTTACACCTCATCAGAAATCGAATTAGCAGAAACCACCAGGATCAGGTTGCTGGGACTACAAGCTGCTCCCACATCAAATACAAAATGCTCAAAACACTGACAATTGTAACACTGCTGTGACCTCTGGGAAAGTAAACAAGGGCTTAACGTTCACACTCAATACCTTAAATAAGACACACAAGAGTAAGAAACCCTTACATTCCAGAATGCAAATAGAGAAACAAAAACCTGCATTTATTGGATTACAAAATTTAGGTAACTCATGCTATATGAACTTAATATTACAATGCTTGTATAATATTTCAGACTTAACTCAGTATTTTTATCAAGATCATTATAAAAAAAGACACTAACAAAGAAAATCCAAGCGGACATAAAGATAAATTAGCAGAACTATTTGGTTACCTTATCAAAACCATGGGAAATGGATGTCATAGGAATGTCAGTCCTGAACACTTCAAAGCAACAATTGGTTTACTTAATGACCAATTTGCTGGACACAACCAACAGGATCCTCACGAATTATTGATGTTCCTTTTAGAGGGACTACATCAGGATTTGCTTACTGAAAATTCAATGGCAGATAAAACTATACACCTGATAGACAAAGAAAAACATGAACAATCTAGGCCTAAACACCAAAAGGCTCACAAATCTCTTATATATGACCTCTTTCAAGGACAGTTCAAATCTATACTACAGTGTCTCACATGTCACCAGAAGTCTGAGGTATATGAGACATTTGTTCAGTTGTCCCTGGCAATCAAGCCTACAGATAAATGTACCTTACAAGAATGCCTTGTTGAATTCTTTAAAGAAGAAGATTTGAGAGATAACAATAGAATTCATTGTAACAGCTGCAACACTAAAATGGACTTTTTGAAGAGGACATACTTATGGAAATGGACTTTTTGAAGAGGACATACTTATGGAAATTACCTCCAGTATTAATAATTCATTTGAAACGTTTTGCTTTTGATGGCAAACAAATTAAAAAACTACACACTTATGTGGATTTTCCTTTAGAAGACCTCAACTTAGCAGAATTCACTCAGGAAAAAAAATACAAAACTGAAAAATACATCTTATCATCAGTGTCTAACCATTTTGGTAAAGTTCATTTTGGACACTGTACATCATACTGTAATATTGACTCAAGACAACACTGGATCAATTTTGATGACAAGAAGATCAAGAAAATTCCTATTGCATCGGTAAAATCGACAGCAGCATACATCCTGTTTTAAACTTCTCAGAGATCTACTATAAAAGCTTAATAATTATTTATTTTATCTGTTAGTTGTCATTAATGCTTTATGATTCATTTCACAAGTACTACAGCTGAATAGGATTGAATATAACGAATCCCCATTGTGATTGCTTGTATCATGCCACTTAATGCCACTATTGATCCAGGCTCCCTCGAGAGAAAGCTTCCTCATCATATTAAGGGTATTATATAGCAATATACTGAGATATACTCATTTAACAACTTTGACTCTTTCACTCTAACATCATTGTTTTATTTGCCTCAATTTAGGCTTCAAGATGGAGATGAATTCATAATTTTGACATAACAGTACCTTTTAGGTGGACTCTCTTTATAGTGCTCATCATCTATGATTACAATAGAATTACTGGTCTCTACTTATATTATTGGTTTCCTTGGTCTTATTGTGCATGAAATTCTCTTTCAGATTTACTCGACTATGCCTTAAAAATATATCTTTTGTTCTTGTTGTGAACTTGAAGATATTCATCTAAACTATTTGCCGGCTATTGTATTTTAAAGCGCTTTTTGTTGATTTAGCTGAATTTTTTCCTTTCGCTCTATTTGGGATCCTTCCCAGCAAACATTTTTTGGTAAGTATGAGTGAGTGATGGCCATGTTTTTGTGAAATATGTTTATGTATGTCTTGTGTGTCTGTATGTCTTACATGTTTTGTATATAGTTCTTTTTTCCCGACTTCATCTTCCCCAATTTATTCTTACTTATCCTTCCCTCTTTTTTCCTAGTCCCTAACTTTCTGTTTTCAGGAATCCCTTTACATATGCAAATCATGTGCAAATCATCACCCACAATGACAAGCCTCCTGATCTCGGACTGAGAAAGACATCGTAAACTGTTGCAGTGCTATATTCTGCTTCAAATTACAACCTGCTTTCCTAGACTCATCAAGTATCTTTGGTCGGACTTTTGGGAGTTCTGGACTCCCCATCCTTTCAGAGTGGTTTTTGAACTTGGGAAAAATTTCAGCTCTTGTAGTTTTTATAATTGTAATCCTCTAAAGTTATATTCGATTCTACACTTTTGTTGATTATTGTAATTAATGTTTTTACATTTTAGTTGTTAATTCTCGAAATTGATGTGGTATTTCATTAAGGTTTTACTTTTGTTACTTTGGGTTAGGGGTTAGATACTGTCATAAGTAAGTTACTAGATTGTAATCCTGTCTGGTATTTTGGCCTTTTGCTTGGGCGCATCACTGGAAAAAATAGCAGGTGCAAAAGGAGGTTTTATCCACTTTGGATGGACCCTCAATTCATTTATATGGGGGAAGTTCTCTGCTTCAAGCATTTTGTTTTGGTTTTGAACTTTAGCTCCCATCTAAATAATCGGCCATACATGGTTCTTCATTCTCAGACCTTTTATGAACTTCTGACTGGAGTAGAACTCCTCTTGGATTCAGTTCAAATACCTATGGATCTTCTTTACTGTGGCTCCCATTGTGCAGGGGTGTGTGTGCCTCTTCCTTCGAAATAGGGGCCTAATTCACTGCCTCCAAAGATGGGCTTTCTTCTGCTCAAGCTGGACTGGAATGGAAAAATGTGTTTCCTCTCGCCTGCTACGCAGCCTTGTGAGCATCTCATCAAAGGATCTCTGTCTCCAAATTACTTTCGGGCTTTGTGATTGCCCCGGGAGCTCCCCATGGCCTATTAGGTCCTGAATCTTGGAATTTCATATTCGACTTCTGCTTTTCCAAGGGAATTCTTACTCGGAATTGTTCATCTTGGACGCTGTAGATTTTTTCTACTCTGGAGCTTGTAGTTGATTCCTTTACATCTGTTTCTGGTTTTGAACACCCTGTTTTAGATTACAAATTTTTTTTCTATACTTTTTCCAGTGATGCGCTTATGCAAACAGCCACTCTTTTACCATTGCTTAGTTGTTCTTTTTACAATTATAAAAAATAGTACTTACTTCTGTACATTACTATTGTTTCTTTACAAAAAAAAGAGAATTGTAGTTTATAAAAAAGTTTCCATAAGATTATTCTAGGATGTGTTGTATATAAAAATATTTCCTTAGGATTGTTCTGTGACTATTGCCCCACCTAGCCCTTCCAGGTGGGGGCGCTGTGGAGTTGGCAATAAATAGCTTGATGGACAGGAGAGAGGGGTCCTTTTGAGAAAGCTAAAGGCTGCAAGAGGATTTTCTTGCTCTCTTTGCCCAATCTTTTACACCCTATCCTTCTTGTCTGTGTGGATTATTATTCACTGTGGACAAATATTACTGAGGTCTCTTCCCGAAAGGGTACAAGGGGATGGGAAGTAATTTCTCATTCTGGGGACTGTTCTTGGATTCACAAATACCCAACAAAGGATATAACAACACAGATAATTTACATGTTTGGTTTGGTTTTTTTTTTTGGAATGCTCACAGGATATTTTATTTTGACAGTTCTTTATGTACTGTTGTGGTGTTTCACCTTCTTTTTCCCCTTCGTCTCTCAAACCAAGGATGAAAGCCTCTAGAAGGACTCCGCCCATTTCCGAAGTATCTGATTCCTTTTTACTTTTTTTTCTCCAGGTTATTACTTTTCTCTTCTTCAAACAAAACCGCATAACTTGAACTATCTAAACCCGCCTTCCAATTGGGGGGGAAATAAGGAAGGTATCAAGACCAAATAGGTGTAAGACCACTAATTAGTAAGCTAGGCACAGAGGGGACCACTTATTCTAGCAGCCCCGAAGGTCAGGGAAGAGGATATGGGAAGAAGGACGGGAACGGAGGTGGAGGGAGGACAATTCGGTGATGGAAATTTCCTTGATTTTATGTTAATATGTACCTAAAATATTATTGTCAATGATATGTAAGTCACTATGATTAAAATAAAAATTATATCTAATAAAAAAAGATGGCACTAACTCCCAGGACAATTCTTTCTCTCAATGTCAGTGGACTAAATGCACCAGTTAAGAGACACAGAGTGGCTAAATGGATCAAAAAACTCAATCCAACCTTCTGCTTCCTTCAAGAAACGCACCTAAATAGTCAGAAAAAACATAGACTCAAATTAAAGGTTGGATGAAAATCATACAAGCAAACAACACCCATAAAAAAGCTGGAGTGGCCATACTAATATTAGATGATGCAAACACTATACTTAGGAGAGTTGTAAAGGACAAAGATGGACATTTTGTATTAATCAAGGGATACGTACAGCAGGAAGAAATCACTCTCCTAAACATATATGCACCGAATAAGAGGCCAGCAATATATTTAATAAAATTGTTGACAAATCTGAAAAATAATATCAATAACAACACAATAATAGTGGGGGAACTCAACAGGGCATTGTGAACACTTGACAGGTCAACCAGACTGAAACCCAACAAAAATATACTAGACCTGAAAAGAGAAATGGAAGAAAGAGGCTGAGTAGATATATACAGGACACTCCACCCCCCAGAATCCTGGATACACATTCTTCTCTAATGTACATGGGACATCCTCCAGGATAGTCTACATGCTAACACATAAAACTACCTCCATAATATCAAGAGGATAGAAATTTTGCAGGCTAACTTCGCTGACCATAATGCACTGAAATTATATGTGAACTACAAAGGGACACAGAATAAAAACTTTAATACCTGGAAGTTAAACAGCCTAATACTGAATAGCCAGTGGGTCCAATATTAAATCAAAGAGAAATCAAAACCTTCCTAGAAACAAATGACAATGGAGTCACAAACTATCAGAACTTATGGGACACAGCAAAAGCAGTACTGAGAGGAAAATTTTTAGCTTTGCAAGCACACATAAGGAAAGAAGGGGCATACCTGAATAGCTTAATGACGCAACTCATAAAATTAGAAATTACTCAACAAAAGGACCCAAAAATAGGGAGACAGAAGGAAATAACGACACTGAGAGCAATAATCACAGAAGTGGAAATCCAAAAAAACAATCCAAAGATCAACAAAAGCAGAAGTTGGTTCTTTGAAAAAATAAACAAGATTGATAGACCACTGGCAAAATTAACAAAGAAAGAGAGAGAGAAACTTGATAACTCGTATTAGGAATGAAAAAGTAGAAAACAGTACTGATATGGTAGAGGTCCAAAGGGTAATCAGAAGCTACTTTAAGAAACTTTATGCCACTAAAAATGAAAACCTGGAAGAAATGCATAAATTTTTGGACTCATAATCTTCCACGATTGAATGAATAGGATGTAGCATATCTAAACACACCCATCACTATTGAGGAAATTAAGAAGGTAATAAAATATCTGCCCAAAAACAAAAGTCCAGGAACAGATGGATTTACTAATGAATTCTTTCAAACATTTCATGAGGAACTTCTATCAATCCTGGCAAGAATTTTTCATCAAATAGAAAAAACAGGAACAATTCTAAATAGCTTTTTTTTAATATAAATTTTTATTTTGATCATAGTGGCTTACATATTGTTGACAATAATATTTTAGGTACATATTTACATAAAATCAGGGGGGATTCCCATCGCCAAATTGTCATCCCTACGCCTCCGTTTCTATCCTACCTCCCTTTTCCTTTTCCCTCATCCCAGGGCGGCTAGAATATGTGGTCCCCTCTGTATCTAACCCACTACTTAGTAGTCTTGCACCTGTTTGGTCCTGATGCCTCCCTTATTTCCCCCTCTATCTGGAGTCAGGACTAGCTAGTTCAAGTTGCGTGGTTTTGTTTGAAGGAGAAAAAAGCAATAAACTGGGGTAAGAGTCTAATACCCCGAAAATGGGCGGAGTCCTTCTAAAGGCTCTCATCATCAATCTGGGAGATGGAGAAAAAGTAGGTGAAACACTCCACTAGTACCAAAAGAAGTGTCAAATATCCAGTGAGGGCTCCAGCTATATCGATAAGCACCAGACAGAGCAGACAAAACAAACAAACAAACAAGTAGAAAAAAAATAAAACAAAAACAGACAAACAAAAATCACGCCATGGTCTTGAATTAAGAAACATGGCATAGCACATAGCTTTTATGAAGCCAACATCACCTTGATACCTAAACCAGACATAGATGCTACCAAAAAAGAAAATTACAGATCAATATCCCTGATGAATGCAGATGCAAAGGTCTTCAACAAAATCCTGGCAAATAGGATTCAATGCCTCATTAAGAAAATAATCCACTACGATCAAGTAGGTTTCATCCCAGGAATGCAAGGATGGTTTAATATCCGTAAATCTATAAATATAATACACAACATCAACAACAAGAAAAATAAAAATCACATCATCATATCAATAGATGCAGAGAAAGCATTTGACAAGGTCCAGCACCCATTCTTGATCAAAACGCTCAGCAAGATGGGAATGGAAGGAACCTTTCTCAATATAGTTAAGGCCATCTACCACAAGCCAGAGGCAAATATTGTCCTCAATGGAGAAAAATTGAAAGCCTTTCCTCTAAATTCTGGCACAAGACAAGGCTGTCCTCTCACCACTACTATTCAATGTAGCACTGAAAGTACTTGCTATAGCGATTAGGCAAGAAAAAGATATCAAGGGAATCCAGATAGAAAAGGAAGAAGTCAAGGTCTCTCTGTTTGCACATGACTTGATACTCTACTTAGAAAACCCTAAAGTCTCTAGGAAAAAGCTTCTAGAAACAATAGACTCATATAGCAAGGTGGCAGGCTACAAAATTAACACACAAAAATCAATGGCCTTTCTATACACCAATAATAATACGGAAGAAATGGACATTAAGAAAACAACCACATTCACAATAGTGCCACACAAACTCAAATATCTTGGAATCAACTTGACTAAAAATGTGAAGAACCTATACAAAGAAAACTATAATACTCTGCTCCAAGAAATAAGAGAGGACACACGGAAATGGAAGTACATACCCTGCTCATGGATTGTCAGGATTAACATCATTAAAATGGCAATACTCCCCAAAGCATTGTATAGATTTAATGCGATCCCTGTAAAGATACCAAAGACATTCTTCAAAGAAGTGGGTCAGGCACTTTTGAAATTCATTTGGAACAATAAACACCCTAGAATAGCTAAAACAATCATTGGGAAAAAGAATATGGGAGGAATTACTTTCCCCAACTTTAAACTGTACTACAAAGCAATAGTTATCAAAACAACATGGTATTGGAATAAAAACAGGCCCTCAGATCAGTGAAATAGGCTTGAATACTCAGAGATTGTTCCCCAGACATACAATCACCTAATTTTTGATAAAGGAGCAAGAAATTCTAAATGGAGCAAAGAAAACCTCTTCAACAAGTGTTGTTGGCACAACTGGCTAGCTACTTGCAAAAAATTGAACTTAGACCCCCCAGCTAACATCATGTACGAAGGTTAAATCCAAATGGATGAAAGACCTCGATATCAGACCTGAAACCATAAGATATATAGAACAACACGTAGGCAAAACACTCCAGGACATTGAGACTACAGGCACCTTCAAGGAGGAAACTGCACTCTCCAAGTTAGTAAAAGCAGAGATTAACAGATGGGCATATATTAAACTGTGAAGCTTCTGCACCTCAAAAGAAATAGCACCCAGGATACAAGAGCCCCCACTGAGTGGGAGAAACTATTCACCCAATACCCATGAGAAAAGGGGCTAATCTCCAAAATATACAGGGCACTGACAGAAATTTACAAGAAAAAAAAACATCTAATCCCATCAAAAAAAAATGGGAAGAAAAAATGGACAGATACTTTGACAAAAACGAAATACAAATGGCCAAAAACACAAGAAAAAATGCTCCATATCACTAATCATCAGGGAGATGCAAATCAAAACAACTATGAGGTACCACCTTACACCCCAGAGATTGGCACACATCACAAAGAATGAGAACAAGCAGTGTTGGCGGGGATGTGGAGAAAAAGGAACTCTTATCCACTGCTGGAGGGAATGCCATCTAATTCAACCTTTATAGGAAGAAATATGGAGATTCCTCCAAAAACTGGAATTCAAGCTCCCATACAACCCTGCTATACCACTCCTAGGAATATATCCTAAGAACACAAAAATACAATACAAAAATCCCTTCCTTACATCTATCTATATTCATTGCAGCACTATTTACCATAGCAAGACTCTGGAAACAGCCAAGATACCCTTCAACAGATGAATGGCTAAAGAAACTGTGGTACATATACACAATGGAATATTATGCAGCTGTCAGGAGAGATAAAGTCATGAAATTTTCCTATACATGGATGTACATGGAATCTATTATGCTGAGTGAAATAAGTCAGAGAGAGGAAAGACACAGAATGGTCTCACTCATCTATGAGTTTTATGAAAAATGAAATACATTCTTGCAATAACTTTCAGACCCAAAAGAGAAAAGAGCTAAAAGTTCCAGCTCACCTCATGAAGCTCACCACAAATAGGAATGAGTTTAGTTAGAGAAATAACTACGTTTTGAACTATCCTAATATTGAGAATGTACAATGGAAATAGAAAGCCTTTCTAGAGTACAGGTGGAGGTTGGGTGGGGAGGAGGGAGATTTGGGACATTGGTGATGGGAATGTTGCAGTGGTGATGGGTGGTGTTCTTTACATGACTGAAACTCAAACAGAATCATGTATGTAAAAAGTTGTTTAAATAAAAAATTAAAAAAAAGAATATCCTTTCCTTCACCATTACAACCCTTTCACCACCACTGCCTGCTATCTTTCTCCTCCCCAACCCTTTGCCTGTATTTGAGACAGATATTCTATTTCTATCACTTATTATTATATTCATGATAGTTATTAGTGTAGTTATTTCTTTCAATGATCTCACCACTCTTAGTGGTAAGCCTCATATCTTGGGCTGGTCCTTACAGCCCTCACCTCTATTGTCTCTGGGTGTTATTACAATAATATCTTTTATTTTTCTTAAATCCCATAAATGAGTGAGACTATTCTGTGTTTGTCTATCTCTAAGTTATTTCACTCAGCATATTAGTTTCCATGTCCATCCATGTATAGGAACATTTCATGACCTTATCTCTCCTGAGAGCTGCATAGTATTCTATTGTGTATACATACCAGTTTCTCTAGTCAACCACCTGTTGTCAGTCATCTGGTTTTTCTTTCAGATTCTGGCTTTGTAAATAGTGCTGCAATGAATATACTTGTGCAGAAGGTATTTTTATATTATATTTTTATGTTTCTAGGCTTTATTCCTAGGAGTGGTAGAGCTGGATCCTATGGAACCTCAATATCCAGTTTTTTTTGAGAATCTCCATATTGGTTTCCATAAAAGCTGGACTGGGCTACATTCTCACCAGCAGTGAATTTAAGTTGTTTTCTCCCCCACCTCTGTGAGAGAACTGATTGTTCTTGTTCATTGTGATGTGTTCCAAATGCTTTTAGTGACAATAGTTTCATATAGCAAAGTGGCAGTCTACAAAATTAAAAGCATGCTAAAAGCAAAGGCCTTTGTATACACAAATCATGATAGAAAAGAATTTGAAATAAGTAATCCCATTAATATTATTGCTACAAAATTAAAATACATTAGAGTCAACTTATTTTAAGAGAGGAAGAACTTATACAAAGAAAATTACAAAACACTGCTTCAAGAAATAAAGGACAACACAAGGAAATAGAGACACATACTCTACTCATGGATTGGGATGACTAACAGCATTAAAATGGCAATACTCCCCAAAGCATTATACAAATTTAATGCAATTCCTCTGATACTCGTGACATTCGTCAAATTCATCACCCACAATTTGCTAGCATGAGTATGAAAGGCATAAATTTCCTCAACTTTAAATTGTATTACAAAGCAATAGTTACTAAAAGAGCATGGTATTGAAATAAAGCAGAATCTCAGATCAATGGAATACACTTGAGTATTCAGAGAATTTTCCCCAGATATGCAATCACTTAATCATTGACAAAGGGGGAAGAAAAGCCTCATAAACATTGCTGCTGGGACAACTGGTCAGCCACACGCAAAATAGTGAACTCAGACCTCCATATAATATCATGCTGAAATGCCAAATCAAAATGAATTAAAGACCGTGAAATCTGACCGGGAACCATAAGGTATATCGAAGAACACGTAGGTATAACACTCATGACATTGAGATTAAAGGCATCACTGTTTAAACAAGTGAAAGCAGAGGTAAACAAATGGGACTATATTAAGCTAAGAAGTTTCTGCACCTCAAAGGAAATAGTTACTAGGATACATATAGGGATAATTTTTCAAAAGTTTTATTAGTATTCAGCAGTTGTAGTAGCATTGCAGGAACTTTTCAGAGCTACTTATATTCTCAGAGAGGGCATATGAAAAGTGCCAGCTGCAAGAAAGAAATCTTGGAAAATAACCTGTACTCACAGGCATTATTGCATCAAAAAACCTTGTTTGCCTGTCCATGAGATTTTCCAAAAAAGGATATGAACCATAAATATTGAGTTATAACCTCACATTACAATATAAAGATTACTCAAATTTAATATTTGCATGTATTTACATTATTATCTAATAACTATTACTCACTTCTCTTAGAGGCTCTCTTAAAGACTACTCAGAACACACACTTATTAGGAACATTTGTGTAGATACACATATTCTCTACTTAGTCTTACAGAATAATTATTCATTGTCAAATCTAGCTTTGCTGTTACCCTAAGTGCAGTTATATCAACAGTTAACATTTAAGTTTCCATTTCAGAATGCATAAACTGTAATAAGACCAAAACACTATTAGTCAGAGATCTCAGATAGCAAAAAGTCACTTCAAAAGTGAAACTGCTCTGCTTCAGAATATGCCTTGAACTATTTGTCAATGTACCTTTTGGTAAATTAATTTTGTCTGAAAATTATGACTTGTCAAGAAATTGAGTATAAATATTCCACCTTTTGCTTTAAATAAATGGAACAGAGCTTGAATGCAACTTGATTCTTTGGCCTCTGACTCCCACAGCCAACTCTGTGCACTCACCTTTCAAAGGACCCCAGAATATTTCTTAGTGTCAGGGCTAATCAATCCGTGACAGCAGATAAAAGGAAATAATAAATTTTAAAGTAGAAATAATGAAATGTAATGCAAAAATAATCCAAAATATTAATGAAATCAAGAGTTGCTTATTTAAAATATAAACAAGATTGACAAACCATTAGCCAAAATTATAAATAAAGGAAGAGAGTGAAATCTAAATACACCAAATTAGAAAGGAAATGAACTACATATACTACAGACATTCGAAGGATAATCAGATATTACTTTTAGAAACTCTATGCCACAAAACATGAGAACCTAGAAAAAATGGTTATATTCATGGACTCCTATAACATTCAAATTTAAACCAAGATGATCTGGCATATCTGAAATGATCTATCACTTTTGATAAATAAAAGATAAAATAATTTTTCCCAAAACAAAAGCCCAGACACAGATGAATTCAGTACCTATTTCTTTCAAACATGTCAAAAAGATTTACCACCAATCCTTTCAGGCTCTTCCAGAAAATTTAAGAAATAGAAATACTCTCAAATAGTTTTTTACAAAGCTAACATTACCCTGATACCAAAAGTAGACATAGAAACCATAAAAAGAGAACTACATATAAATATCCTTGATTAACACAGATGCAAAACTCTGCTTCAAAATCCTAACAAACTTGATTTGATATCTCAAGAAGATGTCGTACATCATGACCAAGTAGGATTCATTCCAGAGATGCAATAATAGTTTAATGTGTGAAAGTCAATTAATATAATACACTATATTAACAAATGAAAAATAAATACCATACAATCATATTAATAGATGCAGAGAAAACATTTGATAAGGTACACCACCCAGTCATGTTAAAAACTCTCAACAAGGGGCCAGTTCAATACTGCAATAGTGCAATAGCAGTAGGGCATTTGCCTTGCATATGGCTGAACCAGGACAGACCTTGGTTCAATCCCCAATGTCCCATATGGTCCACCAAGCCAGGACTGAGATAGACATAGAATTTTTTCAGTCTTCTGAATAATAAAAGAAAAATATTAGATATTATGAGATAATATCCAATAGAGATGAATACTGAGTGGACCAGCTCATGACAAGAAGCTTGCCACAAAGAGTTGTGATTTTAGCTTGAGCACTAACCACAATGACAGCTACCATGCTAATAATAAAGAGGGAGTGAGGCAGAATGCCTGTCTGAGAGACAAACAGGAGGTTGGGTTAGGGGATTAAATGGAGGGGACAATGGTGGTGGATGATCACACTGGTGTGCATTCTATGTCTGAAACCCCAGTATGAAAATTTTTAAACAAAGTGATTAAAGTAATGAGATTAATATTGTCATTCAGTGTAAAATTGTCCCCAAACTAGAAAGGTTGACAGTTTCCTAATAAATTGTATATGGAATATGATCAAAAGATGATTCAACAAGGTTTGATCTGAGCAATTATAAGAAAAGTGCAGTCATTAGCTGTATTTAGAGACTATGGCAGTTGCTGTTTAGAAGGATTAATAACAAGAACACAATTTAGCACATATTAATTTTAAACAATAAGTAATTGAATATTCATGTCTAGAATTCAGAGAAATACCAGCATAAGATATAAATTTAGTAGTTTTCAGTCACAAATATTCATGCAGTCATCTAAGATTTAAACAAGTAATAATAATATAGGGCCCTCTATCACTGATATATCTTGAAAGCATGGGAAGACACAGCGAAGGAAACAAAAAACAGCAATTGGTAAAGCAGGAGAAATTCACAAAAGTGTTTGGAAAGTTATTGGTATGAGGTTTCAGCAGTGGTTCCTATGGAATCAGAGGTGAATGTAAAGGGACCCTATTTTAAAATCTAGCACCATTGGAAGTTACCTCCAGGACCCTGAGCACTGCTTGAGATATTCCACACCTTGTGAAAATACAGCCTTGCAATCCTACCAAGTGAAATATGAAAAAAGTAGATCATAGTCAACAATGGTAAATTATACTGCTAATTGAGATAATAATTGAGAATAATTTTTTCAATGTGTCAATAAAAAAGATTTTCTTTGTCCCCAACAGGTTGGATATCAAGAATCTATAGTTAAATGACAATAGTCAGAATGGGTCTTTAGAATAAACATTTTGATTTGGTAATAAGCAGACATTGCATTTTCAAAGTAGTGGTTTCTTGCATCAATTGTAAGAATTACAGGGATAACTCAAGGAGCTTTAACTACGATTTTAAATAGGATTTTGCAAGATATAAAAAATAGAATGTTATTTCTGGTTTAATTTGTCTTTTGGGAACTCCCTTTACTACAAATATGTATGTGTGTGTATATTTAATTCGTGTGTTCAATCAACAAATACTACACATTTAGTACTGTGCATAGTAGACCTTTGAATACTTCCTGGATTGTGTGTAGGAAACAAGAATAAAAAAGAAAATCAGGGGCCGGAGAGATAGCACAGTGGTAGGGCATTTGCCTTGCATGCAGCCATTCAGGACGGACAGTGGTTCGAACCCCGCTTCCCATATGGTCCCCTGTGCTTCCAGGAGTTATTTCTGAGCTGAGATTCAGGAGTAAACCCTGAGAACCGCCAAAAAAGGAAAATCATAGCTATCCTAATTTAAAATAATACAAGTGACCTGAACCTCTCCTGTGTGGGCCAAGAACTGCCCAACAAAATCGCCCTCCTGGAAGTGTCCAGGAAGAAAAGCCAAGGAAGACTGAGTCAGTGAGCAAAAACTGGCTATCAGCAGTGCTCTGCCAAAATGGAATATCCTTTGTCTGTCATCAGGGAGGAATCTATCCCATCTGTGAGATTATCAATTGGGAAAGACTGAGGTGTTATCGCGTGTGTGTGAGTCTATTCTTTTGTCTCTTGAACCTCTCCTGAGTGGGCCGAGAAGTGCCCAGCAAAATTACTCTCCTATAAGTGCCCAGGTCAAAAATCCTGAAAGGATTGTATCAGGCAGGCCCTCCTGAGTGCCCTGGCAGAGAGGCAGATCTTTCATCTGTTAAGTCAGGTGGGAGGAATCTGCCCCTACTGTGAGATTATCAATTGGGAGAGATTATTGAAGTGGATGTCACCTGTCCGTGTTTCACAACTCTTCTATCTCCTGACCTCTCTTTATGGGGCCGAGAAAGACCCAGAATAATCTCTCTCCTAGTGGTGCCAAAATCTAATAGCCAAGAAAAACTGAGTCAGTGAGTGAAAACCAGCTATCAGCAGAGCACTGTTAGAAAGGCAGGTCCATTGTGATGTAGGCAGGAGGAATCTACTTCTGCTGTGAGATTACAAATTGGGAGAGACTGGGGGGTTTCAACTGTGCTTGTTTCTCTACTCTTCTGTCACTTGAACCTCTCCTAAGTGGGTCAAGAATGGCCCAGCAAAATTGCTCTCCCATAGCAGCCCAGGACGAAAACCTAAGAAAGACTGAGTCAGTGAATGAAAACTGGCTATCATTCATGCCCTGGAAAAACCCAGATACTTCCTTTGTCTGTGAGGTCAGTTGGGAGGAATTTGCCCCTGCTGTTAGATTACCAATTGTGAGATACTGAGGGATGTGTCGCCTGTGCTTGTTTCTTTACTCTTCTGTCTCCCGAACCTCTTCTGAGTGGGCAAGGAGGGTAACAGCAAAATCGCTCTCCTAGAGGTGCCCAAGTCAAAAAAGAAACAAAAACAAAGATTCAGTCAGTGAGTGAAAGTCTGGTATCAGCGGTGCCCTGGCAGAAAGGTAGATCCTTTATCTGTGAAGTCAGGAGGGAGGAATCTGACCCTGCTGTGAGATTGCCAATTTGGAGATATGAAATTTGTGTCACCTGTGCGTGTTTAGCTACTCGTCTTTCTCCTTAACCTCTCCTGAGTTCACAAAGAACGGCCCAGCAAAATCGCTCTCCTAGAGTTTCCCAGGAAGAAAATCCAAGGAAGACTGATTCAGTGAGTGGAAACCGGAAATCAGCTGTGCCCTGGCAAAAAGTCATATCCTTTGTCTGTTTAGTCATGAGGGAAGCATCTACCCCTTCTGTGAGATTATTAATTGGGAGAGACTGAGGCATTGTTACCTTGCGTGACTCTACTTTTCTCTCTCCTGAACCTCTCCTGAGTGATACAAGAAGGGCCCAGCTTAATCACTCTCCTATAAGTGACCAGGCCAAAAACCCAGAGAGCAATATGTCAGTGAGTGAAAACCGGCCCTCCAGAGTGCCCTGGCTGAAAGACATATCCTTTTTCTCTGAAGTCAGGTGGAAGGAATCTGCCAATGCTGTGAGATTATCAATTGAGAGAGACTGAGGAAGGTTCGCCTGTGCGAGTTTCTCCACTCTTCTCTCTCCTGAAATTCTCCTCAGTGGGCTAAGAAAGGCCCAGTAAAATTGCTCTCCAGTGGTGCCCAGGACGAAAAGCCAAGAAAGACTGAGCCAGTTAGTGAAAACCGGATATCATCAGTGCCCTGGCAAAAAGCATATCATTCCTGTCTGTGAGGTCAGGCAGGAGAAATTTGACCTCCTGTAAGATTACTAATAGGGAGAGCATAAAGAAGGTGTCACCTGTGAGTGTTTCTCTAGTCGTCTGTCTCCTGAACTTCTCGTGAGTGGGCCAAGAAGGGTCCAGCAATATCTCTCTGCTAGAGGTGCACAGGAAGAAAAGCCAAGGAAGACTGAGTCAGTGAGTGCCCTTGAAAAAAGACCCATCTTTTGTCTCTGAAATTAGATGGGAGGAATCTTCCCCTGCTGTGAGATTACTAATTGAAATGAGTGTCGCCTGTGTATGTTTCCCTACTATTCTATCTCCTGAACCTCTCTTTAATGTACTGAGAATGGCCCAGAAAACACGCTCTCCTAGTGGTGCCGAAGTCTAAAAGCCAAGAAAGCCCGAGTCATTGAGTAAAAACCAACTATCAGTGGTGCCCTGGCAGAAAGACAGATCCATTGTAATGGATGCCCTGGTCTAAAAGCCAATAAATACTGAGTCAGTGAATGAATACCGAAGATCACCAGTGCCCTTCAGAAGGCAGATCCTTTCTCTGCAATGTTAGGTGGGAGGAATATTTCCCTGCTGTGTGGTTACCAATTGGGAGAGACTGAGAGAGGTGTCACTTGTATGTGTTTCTTTACTCTTCTGCCTCCTGAAACTCTCCTGAGTAGGCCAAGAAGGGCCCAGGAAAATCGATCTCCTAGAGGTGCCCAGGATGAAAAGCCAAGTAAGATTGAGTCAGTGACTCATAAACGACCATTATTGGTGCCCTGATAGAAAGCCATTTCCTTTTCCTGTGAAAACAGGTGAGAGAAATCTGACCCTGCTTTGAGATTACTAATTGGGAGAGACTGAGAAGGCTGTCGCCTGTGCATTTTTCTCTACTCTTTTAACTCCTGAAACTCTCCTGAGTAGGCCAAGTAGGACCCAGCAAAATAACTCTACTAGAGGTGCCCAGGCTGAAAAGCCAAGAAATACATAATCAGTGAGTGAAAACTGGCTATCAATGGTGCCACGATAGAAAGGCAGATCTTTTGTTTGTAATGACAGGTTAGGGAATCTGCCCCTGCAATGAGAATACCAATTGGGAGATCCTGAGGGGGGTGTCAAATGTTTTTTTGCTCCAGTGTCTACTGAATTTCTCTTGGTGGGCCAAAAAGGGGCCCAGACAAATCACACTCCTAGAGGTGCCCAGTGCAAAAAGCCAAGAAACACTGAGTCAGTGAGTGTTATTAATAGCTATTAGCTATTAGCTATTAGCGGTGCCCTAGCAGAATGGTAAATCATTTGTCTGTGATGTAAGACAGGAGAATCTGTCCCTGTAGTGAGATTACCCATTGGCAGAGATTGAGCGGTGTGTCAACTCTGCATGTTTCTCTACTCTTTTATCACCTCATGATCTCCTCTAGGGGCTGAAAAGGGCCTAACAGAATCGTTCTCCTAATGGAGCCAAGGCAAAAATTGAAGATACATTGAGTAAAGGAATAAAAAAAGGCTATCAGCGATTCCCTGGGAGAACAGCAGATCCTTTGTCTATGAAGTCAGGAGGGAGGAATCAGACTTTGCATTGAGATTACCAAGTGGGAGAGACTGAGGGGGTTGTTAACCGTGCATATTTCAGTACATATTAGTATACTGAAACTCTCCTTAGAGGTCCTAGTAGGGCACAGAAAAATCACTTTCCTATGGGTTTTCAGGCCAAACAGCTAAGAAATACTAAGTCAGTGCTTGAAAACCAGCTATCAGCAGTGAATTGACAGAAGGAAGATCATTTGTCTGTGAAGTCATTCGAAAGTAACTGTCCCTGTAATGAGATTACCAATTTGGAGAGATTGAACTTGTTGTCACCTGTGTGTTTTCTACTCTTAAATCTCCTGAAGCTCTCTTTTGTGGGCCAAGAAGGGTACAGAAAATTGCTATTCTAGAGGTGACCAGGTCAAAAATCTAAAAAAGTTTGAATTAAGGAGTGAAGAATGGCTATCAACATTGCACTGAGAGAATGGCAGATCCGTTCTCTGTGACATCATGTGGGATGAATCAGCCCCTGCTTTGAGATAACCAGTTTGCAGAGACCAAGGAGGGTGTTGACATGAGTCTTTCTCTACTCTTATTACTCTCTTGAGTAGGTTAAGAAGTACCAACAAAAGTTCACATCTATATGTGCCCATTTCGAATAGCCAAAAGAGACTGCATCAGGGAGTGAATACTGGCTATCAGCAGTGCCCTGGCAGAAAGGCAGATCATTTGTCTGTAACGACCTGTGGAAGGAATATGCCCCTCCTCAGAGATTTCCAATTGGAAGAGATTGAGGGGGGTGTCTGTCGCCCATGCATATTTCTGTACTCTTCTGTTTCCTAAACCTCTACTATGTGGGCCAAGTAGGGCCCAGAAAAAAAAGCTCTCCTAGAAGTGCCCAAGCTGACAAGCCAAGTTAGGCTGCATCAGGGAGTAAATACTTCCAATCAGCGATGCCCTGGCAGAAAGACATTTCCTTTGACTGATTAGTCAGATGGAAAGAAACTGCATCTGCTGTGAGATTACCAATTGGGAGAGACTGAAATTGCTGAGTGGACTCACCTGAACTGCTGAGTGGACTGAGAAGGGAGCAGCAAAATTGTTCTCCTAGAGGTGACCAGGCTGAACAGCCAAGAAAGACTAAGTCAGTAAGTTAAAACTGGCTATCAATGTTGCCCTGACAGAAAGGCAGATCATTTGTCAGTGAAGTCAGGCAGGAGTATCTGTCCCTGTAGTGAGATTGCCAACTGGGAGAAAATAGAACAGAGTGTCGCCAGTGAGTGTTTCTCTACTCTTTTATCTCCTGAAGCTCTCCTCTCTGGGTTGAGAAGGGCCAGGCAAAAATTGCTATCCTAGACGTGACCAGGCCAAAAAGCCAAGAAAGTTAGAGTTAGGGAGTGAAAAACGGCTATCAGCATTTCAATAAGAAAATGGCAGATCCTTTCTCTGTGAAATCAAGCAGGAGGAATATGCACCTACTTTGAGATAACCAATTTGGAGAGATTGAGGGCAGTGTCGACTTGCGTGTTTCTCTAATCTTTTCTCTCCTGAACCTCTCCTCAGTTGGCTGAGAAGGGCCCAGAATAATAACTCTCCTAGAGATACCCAGGTGAAAAAAACAAGAAAGACCTAGTCAATGAGTTAACATCGGCTATCAAGGGTATGGTAGCAGAAAGATAGATTCGTTTTCATTGATTATGGTAGGAGGAATCTGACTCTGCTTTGAGATAACCAATTTGGAGAGACAGAGCAGGTGTTGCCTTTATGTGTTTCTCTACTCTTCTGTCTCCTGAGAAGAACTCAGAAAAATTGCTCTCCTAGACTTGTCCAGGCCATAAAGCCAAGAAAACCAGCTATCAGCGGTACCCTGGAAAAAAAAAGATCTTTTGTCTGTGAAGTCAGGCAGGAGGAATATGCCCCTGCTCTGAGATTACCAACTGGGAGAGACTGAGGGAGGTGTTGCTTGTGCATGTTTTTCTACTCTTCTGTCTCCTGAAAATCGAATAGTGGGCTGAGAAAGGCCCAGAAAATCACTCTCGTTTAAGTGCCAAACCATAAACAAGAGAAAGACTGAGACAGTAAAAACTGGCTATCAGTGGTGCCCTGGCAGAAAGACAAATCTTTGCGATGTCAGTTGGGAGAAACTTGCCTCTGCTCTGAGATATCAATTGGGAGAAAATGAGGAGGGTGTTGCCTATGCGTGTCACCTAAAACTCCATGAGAAGGGCCCAGAAAATCATTCTCCTAGAGGTGCCCAGGCCCAAAATCCAAGAAAGACTGAATCAGTGAGTGAAATCAAGCTATCAGCAGTCCCTGGCAAAAGGTTCATTTGACTGTGAATTCAGGTGGGAAAAATCTGCCCCTGCTGTGAGATAACTAATTGGAAGTGACTGAGGGGAGTGTAGCCTTGAATGTTTCTCTACTCTTCTCTCTTCTGAGTACACTGAGAAATGCCCAGTTATATAGCTCTCCTAGAGGTGTCCTAGCTAAAATTTCATGAAAGACTAAGTAAGGTTCTGCAAACCGGATATCAGCTGTTCCCTGGCAGAAAGGCATATCCTTTTCCTGTGAAGTCAGGCATGAGGAATCTGCCTCTGCTGTGAGATGACAAATTGGGAGAGATTGAGTGGGGTGTCACCTGTATGTTTCTCTACTGTTTTCTCTCCTAAACCTCTCCTGAGTGGGCCGAATATGGCATATAAAAATCGCTCTCCTAGAGGTGCCCAGGCCGAACAGCCAAGAAAGACTGAGTCAGTGCATGAAAGCCGGCTATCAGTAGTGCCCTGACAGAAAGGCAGATCGTTTGTCTGTGAAGTTATTCAAAAGTAACTGTCCCTGTAGTGATATTACCAATTTGGAAGATTGAACGTGGAGTCACCTGTGCATGTTTCTCTACTATTTTATCTCCTGAAGCTCTCCTCTGTGGGCCTAGAAGGGCCCAGCAAAATTACTATCCAAGAGGTGACCCGGCCGAAAATCCAAGAAAGTTTGAGTTAGGGAGTGAAGAATGGCTATCGACATTGCACTGAGAGATCGGCAGATCCGTTATCTGTGACGTCATGTGGGAGGAATCAGCCCCTACTTTGAGATAACAAATTTGCAGAGACCGAGCTGGGTGTCAACTTGCGTGTTTTTCTACTCTTCTTTCTCCTGAACCTCTCCTGAGTGGGGTTAGAAGTACCCAGCAAAATCACTCATCTACATGTGCCCATTTCGAAAAGCCAAAAGAGACTGCATCAATGAGTGAATATCAGCTATCAGCAATGCCCTGGCAAAAAGGCAGATCATTTGTCTGTGACGACCTGTGGAAGGGATATGCCCCTGCTCAGAGTTTTCCAATAGGGAGAGATTGAAGGGGGTGTTGCACATGCGTGTTTCTGTACTCTTCCCTCTCCTGAACTTCTACTGTGTGGGCCGAGTAGGGACCAGCAAAATCCCTCTCCTAGAAGTGCCCAAGCCGACAAGCCAAGATAAGGCTGCACCAGAGAGTAAATACTGCCAATCAGGGATGACTGGCAGAAAAACATATTTTTTAACTGATTAGTCAGATGGAAAGAAACTGCATCTGCTGTGAGAATATTGATTGGGAGAGACTGAGGGGGGGTGTCACCTGTGCGTGGTTCTCTATTCTCTCACCTGAAACTCTGCTGAGTGGGCTGAGAAGGGCAAAGCAAAATCGCTCTCCCAGAGGTGCTGAAGCCGAAGAGCCAAGAAAGACTGAGTTAGTGAGTTAAAACCAACTATCAATGTTGCCCTGACAGAAAGGCAGATTATTTGTCTGTGAAGTCAGGCAGAGTATCTTTCCCTGTAGTCAGATACCAACTGGCGAGATTGTACAGAGTGTCGCCAGTGCATGTTTTTCTACTCTTTTATCTCCTGAAGCTCTCCTCTGTGGGCCGAGAAGCACCCAGAAAAATTGCTATCCTAGACATGACCATGCAAAAAAGCCAAGAAAGTTTGAGTTAGGGAGTGAAAAACAGCTATCAGCATTGCACTGAGAAAATGGCAGATCCTTTTTCTGTGACATCAGGCAGGAGGAATTTCCCCTTTCTTTGAGATAACCAATTTGGAGAGACAAAGTGGAGTGTGGACTTTGTGTGTTTCTCTACTCTTCTGTCTCCTGAATTTCTCAGGAGTGGACTAAAAAGGGCCCAGAAAATTCACTCTCCTAGAGGTGCTCAAGCCATAAAGCCAAGAAAGTCTGTGTCAGAGAGTGAAAACCAGCTATCAGCTGTACTCTGGCAAAAAAGGAAGATCCTTTGTCCTTGAAGTCAGGCAGGAGTTATATGCCCCTGCTCTGAGATTACCAACTGGGAGAGACAGAGGTAGGTGTTGCTTGTGCATGTTTTTATACTCTTCTTTCTCCTGAAAATCCATGAGTGGGCAGAGAAAGGCCCAGGAAATTGCTCTTGTAAAAGTGCCCAGATCCATTAACCAGAGAAAGACTGAGTCAGTAAGTGAAAACCAGCTATCAGCGAAGCTATCACAGGAAGGCAGATCCTTTGTCTGTGAAGTCAACCAAAAGAAATCTGCCCCTTCTGTGAGATTACTAATTGGAGGAGAATGAGAAGAGTGTGGACTGTGTGTGTTTCTCTACTCTTCTCTCACCTGAACCTCTCCTGAGAGGGCCAAGAAAGGACAAGCAAAATCTGTCTATGAATTGCCCAGGCTGAAAAACCAAGAAAGACTAAGTCAGAGAGTGAAAACTAGGTATCAGTGGTCACTGGCAAAAAAGACAGATCTTTTTTCTTTGAAGTCAGGGGGGAGGAATATACCCCTACTGTGAGATTACCAACTGATAGTGACTAAGGGCGGTGTAGCTTGTGCGTGTTTATCTACTATTCTATTTCCTGGGACCTGTTGTCCTGAAGGGGCCCATCAAATTCATTCTCCTAGAGTTGCCCAGGCTTAAAAGCCAAAACAGACTGAGTCAGTGAGTGAAAACTGGCCATTAGTGGAGCCATGGCTGGAAAGCAGATCAGAAGTGCAACAGAAAAATAGCTCCCCTAGAGGTGTACTGACTGAAAAGCCACGAAAGACAGAGTCAGGGAATGCAAACCGGTCATAAGCTGTTTTCTGGCAGAAAGGCAGATCCTTTTGCTGTGAAGTCAGGAGCGAGGAATCTGCCCATGCTTTGAGATGAACCATTGGGAAAGATTGAGCTGGGTGTTGCCTGTGGGTGTTTCTCTACTTTTCTGTCTCTGAAACCTCTCCTTTAACTCTAACCTCTGAGTTAGCAGAGAAGGGCTCAGCAAAATCACTTTCCTAAAGGTGCCCAGGCTGACAAGCCAAGAAAGACTGAGTCAGTGTGTGAAAACCGGCTATTATTGTTGCCCTATTGGGAGAAATCAGCCCCTGCTGTGAGATAACTAATTGGGAAAGACAGAGGGCTGTGTCGCCTTGCATGTTTCTCTAATGTTCTGTCTTCTGAAACTCTCCTGAGAGGGCCAAGAAGTTCCCATATAAATTGATCTCCTAGAGGTTTACTGGCTGAAAAGCCAAGACAGACTGAGTCAGTAAATAAAAACCAGCTATCATTGGAGCCATGGCCAGAAGGCAGATCCTTTGTGAAGTCAGGAGGGAGGAATCTGCCCCTGCTGTGTGATTACCAATTGGGAGAGACTGAGAAGCATGCTTCCTGTGATTGTTTCTCTACTCTTTGTCTCCTGAACCTCTGCTGAGTGGGCCAGAAGGGCCCAGCAAAATCGCTCTCCCAGAGGATCCCAGGACGAAAAGTAAGACTGAGTCAGTGAGTGATAACCAATTATCATTATTGCCCTGGCAGAAAGGCATTTACTTTTTCTCTGAAGTCAGGTGAAAGAAATCTGCCCCTGCTATGAGATTACTAATTGGGAGAGACTGAGGAGGCTGTTGCCTGCGCATTTTTCTCTACTCTCTTGTCTCCTGAACTTCTCCTGAGAAGGCTGAGAAGGGCTCAGCAAAATTGTTCTCCTAGAGATGCCCAGGCCGAGATTACCTATTGGGAAAGACTGAGGGTTGTGTTACCGCTGGGTGTGTCTCAACTCTTCTGTTACCTGAATTTCTCCTGAGTGGTCCAAAAAGTTCCCAGAAATATCGCCGTCCTACAGATGTGCAGGCTGAAAAGCCAAGAGAGACTGAGTCTGTGAGTGAAACCGGCTATAAGTCTTGATCTGGCAGAAAGGCAGATAATTTGTCTGTGAAGTCAGGTCAGAGTATTTGTCCCTGTAGTGAGATTACCAATTGACAGAGATTAAGTGGTATGCCTCCTGTGCGTTTTTCTCTAACCCTAAAGCTCTCCAATGTGCACCAAAAAGGGCCCAGAAAAATCCTTCTCCTAGAGGTGCCCAGGTCAAAAATCCAAGAAAGAATGAGTCAGGGAGTGGGAAACGGCTATCAGCATTGCGATGGGACTGTGGTCAGCAAGCCACGGCTCATGAGCCACATGAGGCTCTTTACACTTTTTAATGCAGCTCTTCTATGTGCCGGGCGGCTGCTCCAGGAGTCAGGACTCTGCTCCTAGCCTCTGTCATTGTACACCCTGTGTGCAGCCCCAGCTGCCAGCTCCACACAGCTCCAGTCAGGTCATGTGGTATGGGAGGCATGACTTTCTGTGTGGCGCCACGGCTTTAAGGCAGCATCCTTTCACTGTCTGCTGCCCTCAGGAGGTGTTCACTATCCAGAATTAACTAATGATCAGTGGATTAAAAAACTGTATTTTATGGTGGATGTTACTTCACATCTACATCAGCTTAATCATAAACTACAGGGGAAAGAAAACACAATTTTTTCGATGTTAGAAGTTATTTTGTGGCAAAAGCTGGCTCCCTGTGTGTGACACCAGGCAGGGAAAATCCGCAAAAGTACACCGGCCCAGTGGGGCTCAGCTGTGAAAGACTGTGAGTGTGACCTGTCTATGTCTGTCTACTGTCCTCTTGCGTGAAACTCTTGCGAGTGGGGCAAAAAGAGCCTCCAGAAACCTCGCTCGCCCAGACACCATTTTCAGGGAGGGACTTCAGAGCATAAAAACCGGCTAACCTTTGCAAAAGCTGGCTCCCTGTGTGTGACACCAGGCGGGGAAAATCCGCGAAAGTACACCGGCCCAGTGGGGCTCAGCTGTGAAAGACTGTGAGTGTGACCTGTCTATGTCTGTCTACTGTCCTCTTGCGTGAAACTCTTGCGAGTGGGGCAAAAAGAGGCTTAGAGGAGCACGGCCGCTCCGCTTCGCTACGCGGCCGTGCACTCTTTCTAAGGAAAGAACTCCATTGCAACAAGAAGGAAAAATCACACTAAGAACGGCGCTATATCACAGAAGCAAACATTTCTCTCTGGACCGTCTTCTCTGTTGCATGCTCGGGCCTAAGATTTGACCCAGTGTGAGGCTTCATCCATGGAGGACTCCCCTCCCTTAGAGGCAAGTCAGCCCATCCAGAAAGGGAGGAGCCAGAGGAGTGTGCTGCCTACATCATATAGACAATGAATACCACTACAACACGTAGAAAAACCCACAATACAAGTGTGACAATGGGGAAACAACGCAGGCCAGCATCAGACATAGAGAATGAAGATGACAATTCTGAGGACCAGATAATGACTGAACAACTAATCAACCTCTCAGATAAGGACTTTAGACTAGCAATATGGAAGGTGCTCAACAGACTCCAAGAAACCATGGATCGAGTTGAACAGAACACTAATAAGAACCAAGAAAATATGAAGGCAGAAATGACAAAACTCCAAACTGAAATAACATGTCAACTAACAGGACTGAAAAAGTCAGTAAACGAAGTGAATGACAAAATGGATAAGCTCTGGGACAGGGTATCAGAAGCTGAGAATAGACTTGGTGCTGTGGAAGATGAGATACATAACAATTCCATACAGCAGGAGAGATTGGTCAAAAAACTTAAAGCAAATGAGCAGACAATGGAAAAATTAGTCAAAGAATGGGAACAGACGAAAATAGAAGTCTATGATAAGATCAACAGAAACAACTTAAGAATCATTGGAGTCCCAGAGACCCAGGAAGAAAATTTCCAGGAAGAATCAATGGTCAAGAACATCATTAAAGAGAAACTTCCAGAGCTAAAGAATATATGTGATCAAATCCTGCATGCCCGAAGAGTACCAACCAAAAGAGACCCCAGAAAAACCACCCCAAGACACATCCTAGTCACAATGACAAATCCCACAGATAGGGACAGAATTCTGAAAACAGCAAGATCAAAAGGGGAAATCATGTTCAAGCAAGCTTCCCTGAGATTTACAGCAGACCTGTCACCAGAAACGCTCAATGCCAGAAAGCAGTGGTGGGATATTGTGACAAGACTGAATGAAATGAATGCTTCACCCAGAATACTATACCCAGCAAAACTCACTTTCCGGTTTGACGGAAGAATACTTGGTTTCACAGACAAAAAACAGCTCAGAAACTTCACAGACACAAAACCAGTCTTAAGAGAAAAACTGAAAGACCTAATCTAAGACAAGACTACCCAAAAGACACACCAAATTTTGAAATAAAGATGGCGTTAAATCCCAGGACAATTCTTTCTCTCAACGTCAATGGACTAAATGCACCAGTTAAGAGACACAGAGTGGCTAAATGGATCAAAAAACTCAATCCAACCTTCTGCTGCCTACAAGAAACGCACCTGAATAGTCAGAACAAACATAGACTCAAAATAAAAGGCTGGAGAAAAGTTATCCAAGCAAACAACACCCATAAAAAAGCTGGAGTGGCCATACTAATATCAGATAATGCAAACTTTATACTCAGGAAGGTTGTAAGGGACAAAGACGGACATTTTATATTAATCAAGGGGTACGTAGAGCAGGAAGAATTCACTCTCCTAAACATATATGCACCGAATGAGGGGCCAGCAAAATATTTAATACAACTGTTGAGAAATCTGAAAAATAATATCAACAACAACACAATAATTGTGGGGGACCTTAACACGGCTTTGTCAACACTGGACAGGTCAACCAGACTGAAACCCAACAAGAATATACTAGACCTGAGGAGAGAAATGGAAGAAAGAGGCCTAGTGGATATATATAGGACACTCCATCCCCAGAAACCTGGATACACATTCTTCTCCAATGTACATGGGACATTCTCCAGGATAGACTACATGCTGGCACATAAAACATACCTCCATAAGATCAAGAGGATAGAAATTTTGCAGACTACCTTCGCTGACCACAAGGCTCTGAAATTATTTGTGAACTCCAAAGGGACTCAGAAGAAACACTTTAACACCTGGAAGTTAAACAGCCTCATGCTCAATAACCAGTGGGTCCGAGATGAAATCAAGGAGGAAATCAAAAGGTTCCTGGAAACAAATGACAATAAAGACACAAACTCTCAGAACTTATGGGACACAGCAAAAGCAGTACTGAGAGGAAAATTTATAGCTTTGCAAGCACACATCAGGAAGGAAGAAGGAGCTTACCTGAGTAGCTTAATGACACAGCTAATAGAACTAGAAAATGCTCAACAAAAGGACCCAAGAATAGGAAGACAGAAGGAAATAACAAAGCTGAGAGCAGAAATCAACGAAGTGGAAACTCAAAAAACAATCCGAAAGATCAACGAAAGCAGAAGTTGGTTCTTTGAAAAAATAAACAAGATTGATAGACCACTGGCAAACCTAACAAAGAAAGAGAGAGAGAGAAACTTGATAACTCGTATCAGGAATGAAAAAGGAGAGATCACTACTGATATGACAGAGATTCAAAGGGTAATCAGAAACTACTTTGAAAAACTCTACGCCACTAAAAATGAGAACCTGGAAGAAATGGATAAATTCTTGGACTCTTATAATCTTCCACGGTTGAAGGAAGAGGATGTAGCATATCTAAACACCCCCATCACCATTGATGAAATTAAAACAGTAATCAAATGTCTGCCGAAAAACAAAAGCCCAGGTCCAGATGGATTCACTAATGAATTCTATCAAACTTTCCAAGAGGAACTACTGCCAATCTTGGCAAGACTCTTTCATGAAATTGAACAAACAGAAACACTTCCAAATAGCTTTTATGAAGCCAACATCACCTTGATACCTAAACCAGACAGAGATGCTACCAAAAAAGAAAATTACAGACCAATATCACTGATGAATGCAGATGCAAAGATCCTCAACAAAATCCTGGCAAATAGGATTCAATGCCTCGTTAAGAAGATCATCCACTACGATCAAGTAGGTTTCATCCCAGGAATGCAAGTCTGGTTTAACATCCGTAAATCTATCAACATAATACACAACATCAATAACAAGAAAAATAAAAACCACATGATCATATCAATAGATGCAGAGAAAGCATTTGATAAGGTCCAACACCCATTCTTGATCAAAACTCTCAGCAAGATGGGAATGGAGGGAACCTTTCTCAATATAGTGAAGGCCATCTACACAAGCCAGTGACAAATATTATCCTCAATGGAGAAAAACTGAAAGCCTTCCCTCTAAATTCTGGCACAAGACAAGGCTGTCCTCTCTCACCACTCCTATTCAACATAGCACTGGAAGTACTTGCTATAGCGATTAGGCAAGAAAAGGATATCAAAGGAATCCAGATAGGAAAGGAAGAAGTCAAGCTCTCACTGTTTGCAGATGACATGATACTCTACTTAGAAAACCCTAAAGACTCTATCAAAAAGCTTCTAGAAACAATAGACTCATATAGCAAGGTGGCAGGCTACAAAATTAACACACAAAAATCAATGGCCTTTCTATATACCAATAGTAATAAGGATGAAATGGACATTAAGAAAACAACCCCATTCACAATAGTACCACACAAACTCAAATATCTTGGAATCAACTTGACTAAATATGTGAAGGACCTATACAAAGAAAACTATAAAACTCTGCTCCAAGAAATAAGAGAGGACACACGGAAATGGAAACACATACCCTGCTCATGGCTTGGCAGGATTAACATCATCAAAATGTCAATACTCCCCAAGGCATTATACAGATTTAATGCCATCCCTCTAAAGATACCCATGAGATTCTTCAAAGAAGTGGATCAGACACTTTTGAAATTCATTTGGAACAATAAACACCCTCGAATAGCTAAAGCAATCATTGGGAAAAAGAATATGGGAGGAATTACTTTTCCCAACTTTAAACTGTACTACAAAGCAACAGTTATCAAAACAGCATGGTATTGGAATAAGGATAGGTCCTCAGATCAGTGGAATAGGCTTGAATACTCAGAAAATGTTCCCCAGAGATACAACCATCTAATTTTTGATAAAGGAGCAGGAAATCCTAAATGGAGCAGGGAAAGCCTCTTCAACAAGTGGTGTTGGCACAATTGGATAGCCACTTGCAAAAAATTAAACTTAGACCCCCAGCTAACATCATGTACAAAGGTAAAATCCAAATGGATTAAAGACCTCGATATCAGCCCCAAAACCATAAGATATATAGAACAGCACATAGGCAAAACACTACAGGACATTACAGGCATCTTCAAGGAGGAAACTGCACTCTCCAAGCAAGTGAAAGCAGAGATCAACAGATGGGAATATATTAAGCTGAGAAGCTTCTGCACCTCAAAGGAAATAGTGCCCAGGATACAAGAGCCACCCACTGAGTGGGAGAAACTATTCACCCAATACCCATCAGATAAGGGGCTAATCTCCAAAATATACAAGGCACTGACAGAACTTTACAAGAAAAAAACATCTAACCCCATCAAAAAATGGGGAGAAGAAATGAACAGACATTTTGACAAAGAAGAAATATGCATGGCCAAAAGACACATGAAAAAATGTTCCACATCACTAATCATCAGGGAGATGCAAATCAAAACAACGATGAGATACCACCTCACACCCCAGAGAATGGCACACATCACAAAGAATGAGAATAAACAGTGTTGGCGGGGATGTGGAGAGAAAGGAACTCTTATCCACTGCTGGTGGGAATGCTGTCTAGTTCAACCTTTATGGAAAGCGATATGGAGATTCCTCCAAAAACTGGAAATCGAGCTCCCATACGATCCAGCTATACCACTCCTAGGAATATACCCTAGGAACACAAAAATACAATACAAAAACCCCTTCCTTACACCTATATTCATTGCAGCTCTATTTACCATAGCAAGACTCTGGAAACAACCAAGATGCCCTTCAACAGACGAATGGCTAAAGAAACTGTGGTACATATACACAATGGAATATTATGCAGCTGTCAGGAGAGATGAAGTCATGAAATTTTCCTATACATGGATGTACATGGAATCTATTATGCTGAGTGAAATAAGTCAGAGAGAGAGAGAAAAACGCAGAATGGTCTCACTCATCTATGGGTTTTAAGAAAAATGAAAGACACCCTTGTAATAATAATTTTCAGACACAAAAGAGAAAAGAGCTGGAAGTTTCAGCTCACCTCAGGAAGCTCACCACAAAGAGTGATGAGTTTAGTTAGAGAAATAACTACATTTTGAACTGTCCTAATATTGAGAATGTATGAGGGAAATGTAGAGCCTGTTTAGGGTACAGGCGGGGGTTGGGGGGGGAGGAGGGAGATTTGGGACTTGGGTGATGGGAATGTTGCACTGGTGATGGGTGGTGTTCCTTTTATGACTGAAACCCAAACACAATCATGTATGTAATCAAGGTGTTTAAATAAAAAAAAATTAAAAAAAATCAAATCAGATCTCCCGTTTGAAACAATTCAAGCAAGAAGACAGTTGAATGACATATTTAAATTACTGAACGAGTCCACCTGAACCCACTTCTGGCCATCTGAGACAGCACCCAGGGAAAGACAGGGGAGAAAGATGGGGTCCTCAGGCTTCCTCCCTCCCTTCATACTCCAGGGGGGAGGTGCATGGGGAGGAGGGTGGGCTTTCAGTTTAATCTTTGATTTTGGAGGCCAGCTTTTGCCAGGTATGGGGTTTGGGGAGGCACCATGCCATAGGCCTTCTCCCTTGCCTGGGTAGTGCTTGGAGGCTTGGCAGGGCCCAGCCGTCCCATTCTTTCTCCCCTGGACTAAAGGGCTTCCCTGGGTGCCAGCTCAGATTTCCAGAAGTGGGTTCAGGTGGACTCTTAAGAGTCCTCAGGCTTCCCCCTCCATCTGTACTCCAAGGAGGAGGTGCATGGGTAGGAGGGCGAGCCAGCTCTTGCCAGGTATGGGGTTTGGGAGGTCCCATGCCAGAGGCCTTCTATCTAGCCTGGGGAGTGCTGGGAGGCTTGGCATGCCCCCAGCCATCTCCCTTTTTCTCCCCCTGGACTCCAGGCCTTCTTTGGGAGCTGCTCCATGTGGACTCTGTAGGGGTCAGTCTTTCCCCTTACCTATCCCTACACTAATAGTAATGTGCTTTAGGAGGAGGGTGGGCCGTTGCAGCACTGGTTTATGTTGTGACAGTCACTGGAAATTTTTTCTCCTTGGTCTCCATTTTAAAAACCACACGGGGGCTAGTGCCCCCATATAGTTTATATATTCATAATATCCATCTTGTATTGTGACCTTGATACTGCTCTACAAAGCTCATTTCTAATCTTTTACTGCCTCAGTCCCAACGATTATTTCCCCCCCCCAATTACCCATGTAGGTTCAGCTCATGATATGGAGCTCACCACATAGAGTGATGAGTGCAGTTAGAGAAATAACTAACTGAAAACTATCATAACAATGTGAATGAGTGAGGGAAATAGAAAGCCTCGAGTACAGGTGTGGGTGGGGTGTGGAGGAAGGAGATCTGTGCAATTGGTGTTGGGAATCTTGCACTAGTGAAGGGGAGTGTTCTTTACATGACTGTAACCATAAAAGTACAATCATATTTGAAATCACGATGTTTTAAATAAAGATAATTTAAAAAATTACTGAATAAAAGAAACTTCCAACTGGAGTCCACTACCCAGCAAAACTCCCATTTATATGGGGGGAAGGACTAAAACATTCTCTGACAAAACAGAACTCACACTATTTGCACTAAACAAACCAACACTAAATGAGATTAGGATTAATTATACAAACCAAATAGAGATGAATTACAGAACCCAAACACCCTTTGTAACAATAACCCTAAGCAATATAATAGCATAAAATTTCTCTCTGACAATAATCTCCTTAAAAGTCAAGGGACTAAATTCCCTCATTAAATGACACAGAGTAGGGGGTTGGATTAGGAAAAAAAAGATATCTGTTGCCTATAAGAAACACACCTAAAAGAACAGGAGAAGACAAAAACATAGAATAAAAGGATGGAAATCAATTACTCAAGCCAATGGAAACCAAAAAAAAAAAAAAAAAAAAAAAAAGCTGGGACAGCGATTCTTATAACAGACCAAATTGCATTCAACCTAAAGAAAGTGCCCATAGACAAAAAGGCTCACTACCTATTGATCAGGGGAACATTGGACCAAGAAGTGCTAACTCTGATCAACATTTATTAACCAAATGCAGAGCCAGCAAAATACATAAGGCACTTGTCAACAAACTTAGAGAAACATATGGAAGAAAACATGATAGTAGTTGAACAATTATCACCATTAACATTATTATCACAACTAGGCAGATCCATTAGGAAGAAATCTAGCAAAGACTAGAGCCCTCAATGAGAAACTAGAAGTACTAGGACTTATGGAAATATACAGGGCCCTCCATCTTCAGAAAACACTCTTCTCAAGTGGACATGGAACCTTCTTTAAAATAGACCATGCCTGGAGTGACTAAGAAATGGCTGACTCTGGGGACTGTCTTGTCGGGACTCTGTTGGTGTACCTAGCTAAAACCCTGAAGTTGGGTGCAAAGACCCTAAGACCCACCCATATCTGGGAGGGGTCTTGGGAACCGGATAATAGGTGTAACTACCTGCAAGACCTCCCATTTCTGGGAGGGGTCTGGAAAAGGATAGATAAACCTCTGAGCCAGGGGATTCGGGCCTTTTGCCGTTTCTCTCTTGGCCCGGCTTGGCTTCCTGGCTTTTGGATCTTTGGGCCGCATGGAGCCCAAAGGGAAGATGGCTAACAGGAGATAAGATGCAGGGCTAGCAAAATATAGCTGTGCTTAAAAGGTTGACATAGGCCACACACCTGTGGTGGCAAGGGCATGAATAAAGATGATTCTGAACTTTAAAAGTTTACAAAAGCCACATGGTGAGATCAGCGTGGGACAAATTAATCTAAACTATGGTTTTAGGTGTAGAAAATTAGTGGGTAGTAATATTTTACTCATAGTTGGTAATGGGATAAGTTTTAATTAGTTAGTGGTTAAAAATAAAAATATAAGGGAGGTAATACAAATTAGCCCATTTTAACATCTAATTTCTAACCACCTGCATCTTTGTCTTAGTCATTTTCTTTATGATTTAAATGTGTTTTGTTGTCTTTCAAAGTTAATATTTTCAATTGCAAAATGTTTTACTGTGTATTTTAATGTACTTAGCCTGTTTTTAAAATGTATGTTATGCATGTATGCTAAAGTACTTGTGTATAGAAAATATATAGGAACATTGAAGTTCCCCCAATATAGTTTAAAAATATAGGAACATGAAAGTTCCAAAATAGTGCTTGGTAAAAAAGCATTAATAGAATTTTAGGTTACAGGTGTAAAGTATATTTTGCAAATGATATGTTTTTGAAAAGGGCTGGTATATTAATTTTCACTCTATTACGTTGGTGCATAAAAATATTAAGAAAAGGAGGAAATGTTGGTGTACCTAGCTAAAACCCTGAAGTTGGGTGCAAAGACCCTAAGACCCACCCATATCTGGGAGGGGTCTTGGGAACCGGATAATAGGTGTAACTACCTGCAAGACCTCCCATTTCTGGGAGGGGTCTGGAAAAGGATAGATAAACCTCTGAGCCAGGGGATTCGGCCCTTTTGCCGTTTCTCTCTTGGCCCGGCTTGGCTTCCTGGCTTTTGGATCTTTGGGCCGCATGGAGCCCAAAGGGAAGATGGCTAACAGGAGATAAGATGCAGGGCTAGCAAAATATAGCTGTGCTTAAAAGTTTGACATAGGCCACACAACTGTGGTGGCAAGGGCATGAATAAAGATGATTCTTCCTGATGGCTGCGTGTGAGTGAGTAATTTCACCTGGGCCTGGAACTCGCCAGCTGGATGGAGTTGCAGAGCCACGTGGGCTGGATGGCATCCTTCACCATCCAGCCCCATCGTTATTTATTTAACACAACAAGGTGAAGTGCTGATTGCTTCACCTGCGGAGTCTCAACCCTGCTGGGCTTCTTCTGAGGAAGCTGAGGACCTAAAGAGAACCATGTCCTGTGCTCCTCTGTCTTTCCTGAATCTTTCAAGCTCTCCTCAGAGCCCTGGGAAGCAAACCCCAAAAAAAACTGCATTCTGAAGCTACAAAGCGAGCAAGTGAGTGAGAAAGAAATGCTGACTTAAAAGCCCAGAAAGGGGAAGCCACTGAACTCTGCTGGAACTCAGATGCCATCACCCCTATCTCCCTGTCTTCTGTGCTGTGCTCCATCTTCATCCTGATTTCATCCTGTGTGTGGCCCATCTGTGGACTGCTCACCTTCCCTGGAGCCTTCCCTGGAGGTAAGTTTATAAGTCCAGAAAGGGTGGATCCAGAGGAGCACAGCCGCTCCGTTTCACTTCCCAGACATGCACATAATTTTGCCAATGAATAAAACCACAACAAGTAGAAAAAAACACAATACAAGTTTGACAATGGGGAAACAACGCAGGCCAGAGCCAGACATAGAGAATGATGATGGCAACTCTAATGACTTGACCATCAATAAAATTAATAAAATTGTTGACAAATCTGAAAAATAACATCAATAACAACACAATAATTGTAGAAGACCTCAACACGGCATTGTCAACACTTGACAGGTCAACCAGATTGAAACCCAACAAGAATATACTAGAACTGAAAAGAGAAATGGAAGAAAGAGGCCTAGTAGATATATACAGGACGCTCCACCCCCAGAAGCACGGATACACATTCTTCTCTAATGTACATGGGGCATTTCAGGACAGACTACATGCTATCACATAAAACATACCTCCATAATATCAAGAGGATAGAAATTTTGCAGGCTACCTTCGCTGACCACAAGGCCATAAAATTATATTTGAACCACAAAGGGACACAGAAGAAAAAATTTAATACCTGGAAGTTAAACAGCCTAATACTTAATAAACAGTGGGTTCAAGATGAAATCAAAGAAGAAATCAAAACCTTCCTAGAAACAAATGACAATTGAGACACAAACTATCAGAACTTATGGGACACAGCAAAAGCGGTACTGAGAGGAAAATTGGTAGCTTTGCAAGCACACATCAGGAAAGAAGGGGCATGTCAGAATAGCTTAATGACGCAGCTCATAGAATTAGAATGTACTCAACAAAAGGACCCAAAAATAAGGAGACAGAAGGAAATAACGACACTGAGAGCAGAAATCAATGAAGTGGAAACACAAAAAACAATCCAAAAGATCAATGAAAGCAGAAGTTGGTTCTTTGAAAAAATAAACAAGATTGATAGACTACTGGCAAAATTAACAAGGAAAGAGAGAGAGAAACTTGATAACTTGTATTAGGAATTAAAAAAGAGAGATCACTACAGATATTGTAGAGATTCAAAGGGTAATCAGAAACTACTTTGAGAAACTCTATGCCACTAAAAATAAAAACCTGTAAGAAATAGATAATTTTTTGGACTCATATTCTTCCACGGTTGAATGAAGAGGATGTAGCATATCTAAACACACCCATGACTATTGAGGAAATTAAGACAGTAATCAAATTTCTGCACAAAAACAAAAGTCCAGGCCTAGATGGATTTACTAATGAATTTTTTCAAACCTTTCAAGAGGAAATTCTACCAATCCTGGCAAGAATCTTTCATAAATTGAAAAAAAAAACAGGAACACTTCCAAATAGCTTTTATGAAGCCAACATCACTTAATACCTAAACCAGAGATGCTACCAAAAAAAGAAAATTAAAGACCAATATTGCTAATGAATACAGATGTAAAGATCCTCAACAAAATCCTGGCAAATAGGATTCAATGCCTCATTAAGAAAATCATCCACTAGAATCAAGTAGGTTTCATCCCAGGAATGCAAGGATGGTTTAACAACTGTAAATCTATCAATATAATACACAACATCAACAAGAAGAAAAATAGAAATCACATGATCATATCAATAGATGCAGAGAAAGCATTTGATAAGGCCGAACACCCATTCTTGAGCAAAACTCTCAGCAAGATGGGAATGGAAGGAACCTTTCTCAATATAGTTAAGGCCATCTAGCACAAGCCAGAGGCAAATATTGTCCTCAATGGAGAAAAACTAAAAACCTTTCCTCTAAATTCTGGCACAAGACAAGACTATCCTCTCTCACCACTCCTATTCAACATAGCCCTGGAAATACTCGCTATAGCAATCAGGCAAGAAAAAAGTATCAAGGGAATCCAGATAGGAAAGAAAGAAGTCAAGCTCTCGCTGTTTGCAGATGACATGATACTCTACCTAGAAAACCCTAAAGTTTCTACGAAAAAGCTTCTAGACACAATAGACTCATATAGCAAGATAGCAGGCTACAAAATTAACACACAAAAATCAATGGCCTTTCTATACACCAATAGTAATATGGAAGAAATGGACATTAAGAAAACAACCCATTCACAATAATGTCAAACCAACTCAAATATCTTGGAATCAACTTGACTAAAAATGTGAAGGACCTATAAAAAGAACACTATAAAACTCTGCCCCAAGAATTAAGAGAGGACACACGGAAATGGAAGCACATACCCTGCTCATGGATTGGCAGCATTAACATCATTAAAATGGCAATACTCCCAAAAGCATTGTACATTTAATGCTATCCCTCTAAAAATACCCATGACTTTATTCAAAGAAGTGGATCAGGCACTTTTGAAATACATTTGGAACAATAAACACCCTAGAATAGCTAAAGCAATCATTGGGAAAAAGTATATGGGAGGAATTACTTTCCTCAACTTTAAACTGTACTATGAAGCAATAATTATCAAAACAGCATGGTATTGGAATAAAGACAGGCCCTCAGATCAGTGGAATAGACTTGATTACTCAGAGAATTTTCCCCAGACATACAATCACCTAATTTTTGACAAAGGAGCAAGAAATCCTAAATGGAGTAAAGAAAGCCTCTTCAGCAACTGGTGTTGGCTTAACTGGCTAGCCACTTGCAAAAAATTGAACATAGACCCCCAGCTAACATCATGTACGAAGGTAAAATCCAAATGGATGAAAGACCTCGATATCAGACCTGAAACCATAAGATATATAGAACTACATGTAAGTAAAACACTCCAGGACATTGAGACTAAAGGCATCATCAAAGAGTAAACTGCACTCTCCAAGCAAGTGAAAGCAGAGATTAACAGATGGGAATATATTAAGCTGAGAAGCTTCTGCACCTCAAAAGAAATAGCGCCCAGGATACAAGAGCCCCCCATTGAGTGGGAGAAACTATTCATCCAATACCCATCAGACAAGGGGCTATTCTCCAAAATATACAAGGCACTGACAGAACTTTACAAGAAAAAAACATCTAATCCCATCCAAAAAATGGGAAGAAGAAATGGACAGATACTTTCACAAAGAAATACAAATGGCCAAAAGACACATGAAAAAATGTTCCACATCACTAATCATCAGGGAGATGCCAATCAAAACAACTATGAGGTACCACCTCACACCCCAGAGATTGGCACACATCACAAAGAATGAGAACAAGCAGTGTTGGCGGGGATGTGGAGAGAAAGGAACTCTTATCCACTGCTGGTGGGAATGGCATCTAGTTCAATCTTTATGGAAAGCAATATGGAGATTCCTCCAAAAACTAGAACTAGAGCTCCCATACAACCCAGCTATACCACTCCTAGGAATATACGCTAGGAACACAAAAATACAATACAAAAGTCCCTTCCTTACATCTATATTCATTGCAGCACTATTTACCATAGCAAGACTCTGGAAACAGCCAAGATACCCCTCAACAGATGAATGGCTAAAGAAACTGTGGTACATATGCTCAATGGAATATTATGCAGCTGTCAGGAGAGATGAAGTCATGAAATTTTCCTATACAAGGATGTACATAAAATTTATTTTGCTGAGTGAAATAATTCAGAGAGAGAGAGAGAGAGAGAAAGACGCAGGGTGGTCTCACTCATCTATGGATTTTAAGAAAAATGAAAGACATTCTTGCTACAATGACTTTCAGACACAAAAGAGAAAAGAGCTGAAAGTTACTGCTCACCTCATGAAGCTAACGACAAACAGGGATGAGTTTAGTTAGAGAAATAACTAAGTTTCGAACTATCCTAATAATGATAATGTATGAGGGAAATAATAAGCCTGTCTATAGTCCAGGTGGGGGTTGGGTTGGGAGGAGGAGTGAGATTTGGCACATTGGTTATGGGAATGTTGTACTGGTGATGAATGGTGTTCTTTACATGACTGAAACCCAAACACAATCATATATGTAATAAATTTGTTTAAATAAAAATGTAGACCATGTAAATCTAACTTTCACAGTCACAAATATAAGGATTATATGAAGCATCCTATCAGATCACAATGCAATTGAGATCAAGATTGACTCTTAAAAACATTTGAAGAAAATAGAACACCTGGAGATTAAACAACATGCTGCTCAACAACATCTGGATCAAAGAGGAAATCGAGGAGGAAAAAAATGATTTCTTGAGATGAATAACAATGAAGAAACAAATTGTCAAATTCTGTGAGATATATTAAAAGCAGTAATCAGGAGAAAACAAATAGTAATTCAGGCCTGTGTTAGATAAGAGGAAAATGGCAAAATCAACGGCTTAAAGGAAAAACTTAAGGAGCTGGAAATCCAACAGCAAAGAAACCCAAACGCAGGTAGGAAATAAGGAAAAATCAGAGCAGAAATAAACTACATAGAAACAAAGAAAACAATACAAAAATCAATGAAACCAGGATCTGGTTCTTCTATAGCGAGTTTTTCAACACTCGTGTGCCATGAGATAGTTTCTGGTGTTCCATGGGGAAAATTCCTATTTCATTTGTAACATGTGGTTTTGGCTCACAAATAGACCAAACATTATATTCTAATAATTTTTGAGCCAAAGTGCATGTTATGGACTATAAATGGCTCTGGTGTCACTGTTACACAAACAGACATAGGTTTCGCACTGAGTAAGTGAACAGAAATATGAATGATTATAAAATAATTTATTATTTCATAATAAAGTAGTTATAAAATAATTTGTGTTTATTTGATTTCTATTCAAGAGAATTACTTTATATATAGTCAATATAGGCACAGAGTTAAAATTTTTTAACATTTTCTAACAGAGTTATGCCTCTTATTTTTTTATTAAAAAAGTGTGCCTTTGCACAAAAAAGGTTGAAAAACACTGTTCTAAAGAATAAACAAGATAAAACATTTTCAAGATCACAATTAAAAAAGGAAAACACCCAAATAAATCAGATCACAAATGAAAAGGGAGAGATTTCAACAGAACCTCAAGAAATCCAAGACATCATGAGGGCTTACAAGTGTACTCTGTTAAGTGAGAGAACAGAAAAGAAATCGACAGGTTTCTGGAAAAATATCTTCCGAGACTTTACAAGGAGGATATAGAAAGCCTAAACAGGGCAATCCCATCTAAGTAAAATTTAAAGAGCAATTAAGAAACTCCCCAAGAACAAAAGTCCAGGGCCAGATGATTTTACAGGTGAATTCTGTCATACATTCGGAGATAATTACATTTGATCCTCAGGCTCTTCCAAAACATTGAAAAGACAGGAATCCTCCCTAATTTCTTTAATGAGGATACTAT